>NW_025206117.1:0-11140 GCF_004010195.1 Chiloscyllium plagiosum | reverse complement strand
TACGAAATCTCAACAGCGTGATGCAAGCGCTGATGGATTTGCTAAAGAAGAACATGAACAGAATTCCGTCAGGAGGCAATTACAAATCTGTCATAGATCTGGCCAAACATACTCAAAACATTTTAAGAATTTAGTCCATAATGTAAGTTTTCTTGTTGTTTTAAGCAAAGGTAAGCTAAATATTCGAGACGTGACACAGCTGGTCAAATCCCTCGACTGTAAACAAAATATAATTTGTTAAGCACGAACAAATAAAAGCAGAATTAAGAATAGCATATTTGGTTGAAAACCCAACTAACACGAAAACGTGACTTACCAAAGAGCTGGTTCACTTTCTTGAAACATCCCATAACGCCACATGAGCAGAAAGGTAATTTGAAACGCAGGTGCTAGCAGGAGAGAGATTGCAGAGAAGGGGACAGGATCAGTGCAGAGCTGTCTCTTTGTGACACAAACCAAAACCTTGAATGGCCGCTTCAAACAGTCTGCTTGCCAAAACCAAACTAAACGAAACGGAAAATAAAGTACTGAACTGGGAGAACTGTCCGCTCCCCTTCCATTATACAAGTGATTAAAACAACGATTCAAAGCATTTTCAAGTCCATATTTCCAGACACATAGGAAGATTTAACTTTCGGATGGCTGTCGAAAAAGATCAAGGGCAAAATACCCTTATAAAGGAGCAAGATCGCCACACTTTTCCCGTAAAATAGAAAACGAAGGACCATCAATACTCAAAGATGACTTATTTTTAATATCTCGTAATTTTATATTATTCGTACATTGCAACACATACATTAGACAGACAACAGCCATGCAAACACGGACTACTACATACTATTTCATTCTGTTTCTTCCTGTCAACGAATGCCTCCATTTCTCATCCAAGATTAGACATTGTGTTGGCGATTACGATTTATCAGACTGCCACCTGCACAATTTTCAAATTAAATGGCTGTAACAACAAGATCCATTCTAACACTCTGGACCTTTCGTCATTATATTTCTCCAAAGACATCTATAACTGATCATCCGTTTATATGATTGCCCCAGATGCATTACTGGTAACAAAAAACGTTGAAATGTTGCCAAGCCAACACCAAACTTAAACTCTCTTCTCAACAGTCGTATATTTATGCTGATAAATGTTCAAATTCGCAGAGAAGTGGCAGATAGTTCTTTCTGTCTTCTCGTCGTCTCCGTGTAAGAGCACAACACTGGCATGCACATCTGCATCGACAGCCAGCTTGAATGGCTTCACATAATTCGGTGTGGCTAATATTGTGGCAGTGGTTTAACACAGCTTTCAAGGTGGAAGAAAACCTTCTGGCAATCCGCAATCGAATGAAATGATTTGCCTTTCTTCAGCACGTCAGTCAGTGGAGCAGCCACACTGTTAAAATTTGGTAAGAATTTCCGATGCAATCCACTCAATCCCAAAAATTGACGCACTGCTCTTTTTTTTTGCCAATGGTACGGGAAGCGCCCCATTTACGTTTGTTTTTGCATTTCATTGAGCAATTTGTCTATGGCCAATAATATAGCCAAGAATTTTACTTGGGCTTTGGCAAATTCACCTTTGGCTAAGTGTATCACTAAATCATCCCCCAAAGTCGTTCAAACAATTTCATTAAATATTACAAATGTTCCTTGCATGTGTGACTAAAAGTCACCAGATCACCTATATATACAACACAACTGCGCAATCCGAAATGACCATATTTTTTAAACTTTTAAATGCAGTTGACGCATTTTTTCATACCAAACGGCATGACTTATAACTGATATACTCTATTCGTTGAGACAAAAGCTGAGATTCCCTTCGCTCTTTTGGACAAAGGTACCAGCGAGTAACCTCCGAACAAATCAACTCAGAATAATGAGTTATTTGTCCCACGTTTTCGACACAGTCTTCCGAACAAAAAAATAGAATAGGCAGCAGTCTGTGTAACTGCATTGGCTTTGCCATAATCTACCCATAACTGTTGGCTAGTCTGGGTGAGCGCCAGTCGGTTTAACTCACATTATTTTTGACTGATTACAGCATGTGTTTAATCATATTTTGAATCTGCGCTAACATTTAGGTAAGTTGACCCGTCAGGGTGTTGTTTAATCAGAGCAGCATTTCCTATATCTACATCGTGCCTAATTAGGTTATTACTTCCCAGCTTCGTACGGTATGTCTCTGCATGTGATAGCCAAATCTATTTCAGGACATTTCGATTTTCCGCTGGAAGGGAACTCAATAAGTCATCTCAAAAAGTGAGAACATCTTTGTTCCCGTGTTTAATTCGTGGAATATCCAATTCAGAATGATTTGAATTTGATTCTTTACTCTGTTTTCTAACATATAACACAGACTCTTTTTGTTTTCCTTCATTATGAACATAACGTTTGGGCATATTCTTACGATCCACTGTGTGAAATTTGTTTCTGTCTGGAATCCTTAGCAAATTGTTCATATCACTCAATCTCCTTTCGACTTGATAACTCCTTTAAACCTTGTTTTCAATGGCTCACTTATCACTGGTAGAAACAATGACACCTTGCCTCCAATAGAACAATTATGAGTTTTTGACGTCTTGGCTGCTTACCGTTTCATTCTACAATATGATACATTCACATGCCTCTAGCCGACCCCCGTATGCTATTTGACCATCTCTTAAAGTTTGGCACATAGTCCAGATATTTGGCATCTGAATTCTCACTCCATTTCTGCTTATTTAGTTTTATCGGCCCTCATCATTCAAAACTAATTCAAATGGACTAAACTTGGTCGGTTGATTTGGTGAATCTCTGATGGGAAAGAGTAAAAGCAGATTTTTGTTTGTATTCCAATCATCTCCATCGTCTTGACTATAAACTCTGAACGTTTAATGACTGGTGCCAACTTTCGAACGCTCCCTGCGCTCTGGATTGCATACAGCAAATCTGAATTGATTTATTCCTAATCTGTCAATAAATTCATTGAGTAATTTTCGACTAAATTTGATATTTGCTCTCATTTTAGTTCTATGGTTTTTTTCATACCTTGGGAAAGAAATTGAGAACGCCTCCACAAACCGTTTAGCTGTGATATTTCATAACGAAATGGCACTGTAAATCTACTGGACACGTCCATTATTTTCTAGCAAATACGACTTTATGTTTCATGTCGGAGTCGGAAGCCACCATTTAAGATACTTGTAAAATATTCCTCAAAAGCCGGAAGAGTTCTTGAAGGTATAGATTTTATTCTGCCCCGTCGTTATCGAATTACCTGACATGTATGACATGCCTGGAAAATGTCACGTACATCCTTGTCTCGTACAGGCCAGCATAAATTTTAATATAATCTATCCTGAGTTCTTCCTATCCCAAAAGGACATACTGGTAGTTCATCTGCTTCCCGCAATACCTCCTTTCTTTAATCCACTGGCAATTCGATTTGACCAACTTCTACCCATTTCTCATCGGCGTGAATATGTCTCCATTTCCCTTTTGAGTCATGATATTTATGTTAGTAACAGACCGGGATGCATGTATAATCTCCTTTGATACAATTGGTTTAGTTCCTCATCTTTTTGTTGCAACTGAGTTTATCTTTCCGAACCAGAGATGTCAACTTTGATCGGACAAGGTATCTGATAATTTAACTTCACTTGTCTTATCTGTACTCTTTGATCTCTTCTGTTTAACTGGTGACTTTGTGACCTTCTTAACATACAATCAGAAACATTACCATCATATGCATCCTCACATATCTCAGTTGCGTGATGTTGCACTTGCTTTTTAAACACTGTGGAGAGGACTCCCACTGTGAACCAACCATATCGTTAGCAAGCATAACGCATATTCCTAGAGCTAAGAGTTTGTCCAGTACTCCCACCATAATTTCTGAGTTATTCATTGGACACTGACTTCAGTCTACATCGTTGTCCGCTTCTTGTCTCATTGTGAAAGCCCGTTGCAAGAACTTTTTCTGGCAATTGCCTTTCTGAGGTGCATATAAACCTCAAAGATTGAGACGATTCTGTATCTCTTAACATTGTAACCTCATGACGTACTTCTCCTGCCGATGTCAATAAACTTTATCTTCGCAAATATGTGGATTAAGAATATCTGGCATTTCTTGCCTAACCAACCTCCGACTTGGTTGCACATTGTAGTGCAGATTTTGATTTCCATTGTCATTCCTATTGCGACTTCAACAAAAGTCACTGGCTTATCTTGTTTTCCTACATCTGGCTTCCAAATGATTTTTCTAACAATTCAACACTGTAATTTCACGTGGCCTTCTTTGTCGCAGTGAAACCATCACACCTTGTTTTAACTTCCCTTATCCCTTCAAGACGTAATCATTAGCCATTACAGCCTCTAATCTTGCCGTTCTTACTCTCGGCTATTCCACATGAGTTCTCTCTACTTCAAGAAGTGAATTTTTGATCCCCTCCAAAAACATTGACTCCCAGAGAGAGTCGTACTTCGCTCTACTTTCGTTCCCTTATTCTTCTATGAAAATTACTCATTTTCTTTATCATTTCAAACATAATATATGTTTGACCAGGATTCAGATTGCTAAAACGTTGTCAGTCGGCTTCTGGCAAAGGCTCGTATATACCTAAAATAGTTTTTCTTTACCTCCTCAGAAGTCCTAGATTTCTCCAATGATAGTGCTACCAACACATCACGAAGTACAACTTTTATTTTGAACAACAAAACCAACATGGTCACTGGCCATTTGACCTAATTTGCCACCTTCTCAAATGAGATGGAAATGACTTTCAAGTCTTTCTTATCAAACGTAGGCTGCATATGTTAAAACAGATCCCCAGCAGGCATTTCGCAACTATTGGTTTGCTCATCCTCACTTTCTTCCACATCAAAACTTGCCTTCGGGCTTTTTCTCCATTGTTTTAAGCAGATATTACTTTCGAACCGCCAATTTGCGAAGTTCAATCTCCTTTCCTTTCTTCCTTTCCTCTCTCTCCGTTCGTTCTTTCCTCTTTTTTTTGTGTTTTCGTTCTGCTAAAGCAATTCGTTCTTTTCCTCCTTCCTCTGCTTCACTGTATTGGAAACAGCTTCATAACCTTTGCCATTTCCTTTCCTTTTTCATCTAATTCAATCTGCTGCATTTTCAATTGAATTTTAGCCATATCCAAAGATCCTGAGGGCGTTTCCCGCAATCTTAAATCCTGAATGATTGCGAATATTATCAGTCCTTACCTCCCGCAAGATGGCAGGTTCAACTCCTGCTGGACTGTCAATACCAGCAGCTTTTCCTTGTTCACCTTTTGTAAAGCCTCTAGACTCACTTCTTTCACCCCCAGAAAAGTGTTAGTGACTGAAACAGCCATTACTGCTGCGAGCACATTTTAAAATGACTGATTTGAAATACCGATTAAAAAGACATAAACACCTACCATTCTCTGCCTTGGATTCCAGTAAGGTTAAGCGTAATTTGTAAATATTGAACAAAACACGCTAACAGCAACAAAACCGAGATGGACCAGGCCAGACCCACTCAAAATGTTTCAATAAAACAGCCTGGAACGTCACTGTTCCAGTTGTTTTTAGTTGGTGCTTAGTGAATGTTCCGCAAGTGATGGAGCTGGCTCAGCTAATCAGTTTTAAACAAAACATAATTCATTTCCAATATCACCGAATGAAACAACGACGAAAGAGTACAGCATATTAAATAACTTCAACTATTCAAAAACCTAACAGATTACCACAACATTGTGATGTTGTCCCAAATTCCTGAAACAACCACCAAAAACACCCGTTCACAAAAATAAGTTAAATTCAAACACAGGTTCTCACCCAAATGATATCAGAGACTCAGAATCAGCATGGAGCTCTTCCCTTTCCTGGCAACCTGAAAAAATACACTGCTTGCTAAAATGAAAACAAACCAAACCAAACCAGAATAAAGCTGAGCTGAGAGAAAGTGCCACACTATTTTCATTGTCTAAGTATTTCTTTAAAAAAAATAGAAACTTCTTCATGTAGATAAACCCAAACATGTCAGAAACCGCGTCTTTGTAAACCCATTTGGAAAACAAAATCAAGGAAACGTAATCTCGTTAAGGGAGCAGCATCATTACATTGCCCTCTTCACCATTTATCATATGTCAACTATGTTTCCTCTCGATCTCCTCTGCTCGATGTAAAACATCCCACAATCTGTCCAATCTCTCTTCGATAATGGAAGCTTTTCAGTCCCAGGCAACATTGCGTTGAACCTCCCTTTTCACCCTCTCCAGTGTGATCATCTCCGATAATTTGGATTCCAGAACTGCACACAATATGTTCACTATTCAGTCTAACCGATGTTTTATCAAGTTTGCAGCCAAACCATATTACTATTAAACCCGACGCAAAACTTAATAACACAAAATGCCACATGAGGATGTTGTGAAACTTGAAAGGGTTCAGAAAATATTCACAAGAATGTTGCCAGGGTTGGTGGATCTGAGCTACAGGGAGAGGCTGAACAGGCTGGTCGTGCTTTCCTTGGAGCGTCGGAGGCTGAGGGGTGACGTTATAGAGGTTTACAAAATTATGAGGGGCATAGATAGGATAAATACACAAAGTCTTTTCCCTGAGGTCGGGGAGTCCAGAACTAGAGGGCATAGGTTTAGGGTGAGAGGGGAAAGATATAAAAGAGACCAAAGGGGAAACGTTTTCACGCAGAGGTTGGTACATGTACGGAATGAGCTGCCAGAGGATGTGGTGGAGGCTGGTACAATTGCAACATTTAAGAGGCATTTGGATGGGTATACGAATAGGAAGGATTTGGAGGTAGATGTGCCGGGTGCTGGCAGGTGGGACTAGATTGGGTTGGGATATCTGGTCGGCATGGACGGGTTGGACCGAAGGGTCTTTTTCCATGCTATACATCTCTATGACTCTATAATCATTTTATTCAACTTTGCTAACATTTTAAGGGAACGACATAGATGCAAACCAAACTCCCTCTGATCCTCAGTGCTTCTCGGAATCTTACCGTTCATTATGTATTTGCTTTCCATGTTTGTTCTGTTCAAACAATACCAATTCATTATCTCACATTTATCGGGTACAATTCCCTTTGCCTCTGACCACCGTTTCCACATGCTCTTTTAATCGAAGGCTAAACTCCTAACTATTGACCGCTTCATCAATTGTGTTATCTCCAGCCAACTCATTCAACAAAAGGGCTAAATTCATTTCAAACCGTTTCTTCATTTTCTCCACACTTCTTGAGTTTGGAAGATCTCAAATAACTATCTTCGTAGTGTGAAGTCTCATTGATACTGCCATCAGCTGACAATGAACTGAATATGCAGATGCCGACTGCACACATGTGATTAGGCTCTTTGTCTCCCAGCAGATGTGATCTATAGCTAAGATCAATTCCTCCGAAGATCAACCTGATCTCTGACAAAAGAAAAAAAATCTTCATTTGTTGAAGCTGATAATATTCAGATATATGTGTCAGCACAATCACATATCAATTACTTGTCCACTTGCCCTTTTACTGAGATTTAGTCACAACAGAGGTACCAGAAGACTGGAGGTTGTCAAACGTGGATCCACTGTTTAAGAAGGGTGGTAAGGACAAGCCAGGGAGCCATAGGCCCGTGAGCCTGACCTTGGTGGTGGGCAAATTATTGGAGGGACAGGATGTACATGTATTTAGAACAGTCAATAAGGCTTTGTGCGTGGGAAATCATGTCTCACAAACTTGATTGTGCTTTTTGAAGAAGTAACAAAGAAGATTGATGAGGGCAGAGCAGAAGATTTTACCTATAAGGACTTCAGTAAGGCGTTCGACAAAGTTCACTATGGGAGACCGACTAGCAAGGCTAGATCTCATGAAATAGAGGGAGAACTAGCCATTTGGATGCAGAACTGTCTCAAAGGTAGAAGACAGAGGGTGGTGGTGGTGGAGGGTTGTTTTTCAGACTGGAGGCCGATGACCAGTGGAGTGCCACAAGGATCGGTACTGGGTCCTCTAATTTTTGTCATTTACATAAATGATTTGGATGCGATCAGAAGAGGTACAGTAAAGATGTGCAAGGATGTTTCCAGGATTGGACGATTTGAGCTCCAGGAAGAGGCTGAACAGGCTGCGTCTGTTTTCCCTGGAGTGTCGGAGGTTGAGTGGTGATCTTATAGAGGTTTACAAAATTATGAGGGGCATGGATAAGGTAAATCGGCAAAGTCTTTTCTCTGGGGTGGGGGTGTGCAGAAATAGAGGGCATGGGTTTTGGTTGAGAGGGAAAGATGTAAAAGAGGTCTGAGGAGGAAACGTTCTCATGCACAGGTTGGTACGTGCATGGAATGAGCTGCTAGTGGAGTGGTGGAGGCTGGTATATTTGCAACATTTAAGAGGCATTTGGACAAGTATATGAATAGGAGGGCTTTGGAGGGATATGGGCGGGTGCAGGCAGGTGGGACTAGATTGGATGGGGGCTGGTATATTTGCAACATTTAAGAGGCATTTGGACAAGTATATGATAGGAGGGTTTTGGAGGGATATGGGCGGGTACAGGCAGGTGGGACTAGATTGGATGGGGATATATGGTCGGCATGGACGGGTAGGATTGAAGGGCCTGTTTCAATGCTGTACTTATCTGTATGACTCTATGACTCTACTGTGGGGAAGCAATCCTTTGGATCCATTAACTCCACACCGACCCTCCACAGAGTAACACACACAGACCCCTACACTTTTCTGATCCCTGACTAATGCATGTAACCAATACCTTCCTGAACACTTTAAGCAATGTGCCATGGCCAATTCACCTAGCCTGCACACCTTTGGACTGGAGGGGACAATCGGAGAACCCAGAGGAAACCCACGCAGATACGGGAAGAATGTGCAAACTCCACACAGATATTTGCCAGAGGTTGGAAGCGAACGCGGATCGGCGGCGCTGTGACACTGCAGTGCTCAGCACTGCGCCACCACGCCATTCCAAAATGAGATGAGCAGGCATTTGAACATGTACCTCCTTGATCTTCGCAAGTTCACCAGCCTTACCATTTATTTTTTCCGCAGCAGAATGATTTTCTCGTTAGCTATCCGCATCAATGTGGCCGTAGTTCTTATTCTAAGGTGTGCATGTTTCTTCTTGACCCCTGTATCAATTTCGTAATTCCACCATGGAGTGTCAGGCATTTTTAGATTTCAAGTAAATATCACTTCAATCTCCACAAGAACATTCGTTGAATATTAAAGTGATGCTGTCGCATCCAATACTCGATTCCCTGTGCAGGGTGGCAGTCGGGAAATGTTCCTTAACCAGTAGAGACAAAGACCAAATGAACAGGGAGGTTATGTTGGACCTGCACAGGACAGTGGTTTGGTCACGCTTTGTTTCGTTCTGGTCACAGCACTGAGGGGAGCATTTGATGCACTTTCGGTGCTGCAAAGGAAATTCACATAACTGCTGCTTCGCTTAGAGCAGTTTAACTAAGAATACAGAGGCTGAATAAGTTTGGGTTGTTTTCTTTAGAGCAGAGATTTGGATAGATAGGATCATGGGTGACATGGAGGATAGAAGCTCAAAAGCAGTTAGTACAATTTTAAGCCGAAAATTCGGAGAACTTTTGGTCACCTGGAGGATCGTAGGAATCTGCAGTGCCCTCCAAAGAAGTGTGGTAGAGGCAGCAAACCTCAAAAGATTTTTAAGAAAATACCTGGATGAGAAATGTCATAAAGTTCAAGGCTGTAGGCCAAGTGCTATAAGATATGATTAATACAGATTTAGTGTACTTTTCGCGCCAGAAACCCGATGGATTGAAGACATTCCTCTGTATTGTTTCACTTCATCGTTTAGTTATTGTAAATTTATGACACTGACGTGATTTTCCGTTTGTTTTTCTTTTGGGTCAGTATTAATTAGTGTAAGTTCCAGTTGTTGCTGAGGTCAGTCTCAGCTTCGGGTTCTCCGTAGAGTGTTCGTTCACAGATAGCCTTTCCCCAATTAATTTATAGACTTTGTAAAGACCAGGCCCCTCAAAACATTTCAAGGTGGTAGACCAGATCCTTATTTTCTATGTTTTTTTTTAGCAGATGTAATGTGGATATTCTAAGGTAGAAGCAGTTGATCAAATCGCTCAGTTTGAAACAAATCAGAATCTCTTAACTGACCACCGAATGAATCACAAACTAAAGAGAGTATCATGTACACTAAATTAACATATTTTAAAAGCTACCAGACTCTATTACAACTTAATGATGCTATTCAAATTTCACGCAGTCGTCTTGGAAATAATGTAAAATGAAACACATTCCCAGAGAAAATATGTCAGAGAGATAGTGTCGGACAAAAAAAAAGCACTATTGAATCCCGCACCTTTCTTCCTGTCACCCCAGCAGATTTTCATTGTCCAGCAGTTTCAAAA
Organism: Chiloscyllium plagiosum; assembly: GCF_004010195.1. Taxonomy (NCBI): domain Eukaryota; kingdom Metazoa; phylum Chordata; class Chondrichthyes; order Orectolobiformes; family Hemiscylliidae; genus Chiloscyllium; species Chiloscyllium plagiosum. The sequence continues at coordinate 763 of NW_025206117.1, read as the reverse complement.
GAAACCAAACTCGAATAACAAAGAAAGCTGGGGAATCTGGCCACTACCATTTCGTAGTACAACTGCTCAAACAAAAACCACGAAACTCTGGTTGTTGACTTAAGCTGTACGTGCTAACCATTATTGAAGTAGCGAGTTCAAACAATCTGGCACCTCTGCCATTATTAATCCTTTTGAAAAATAACAAGGGCAAAATAGTTTTGTCAAAGGGCCAGCGCAATCACATACTGAATTAAAAAGGGAATTACTGTCTCACAGTGCAGCAAAAAAGCTCTCTCAATGTGCTCGACATATATTATAATTAGTCACTGAATAGTCTCAGCAAATATAAACTCATCTCTGAAACTATTAGTCAAAGTATTTGGATGTTGCTGGGAATGAAAGCGCATGAAAATAGTGTAATATTGCTGCTTGAAGACAATTGCAATGAATATTTCATGATCATGACCACGTTAATCCATTCCTTGGGGTTTTAAATACGAACGTAAATCTACATTTATCACACTGCATCATTCGGGTAAATCTGTCGTAATGTGTTTGTTCAAAATAAATCGAAAAAATTGCAGATCTAATTACAGCTTCCCAGTAGACATACAACACAATATAAAATAAATGTCTGAATTGTCACAACACTCATTCCGAGAAAATATTGAGACATTACCTACAGGAGGAGGGGAGAGATTGTTTTACAAGCAACACAATGCATCTTCCAAGGCAAATGGTGGCAAACGTATTCTACACTATTCTTGCTATTGTTGGTGTT
>NW_025206116.1:9946-11137 GCF_004010195.1 Chiloscyllium plagiosum | reverse complement strand
CTATGTTCATGGATGCTCCATAATGTGTCCATCTGTAGCTTCAGGAGCTCCATGCTGCAGATCAGGAGTTGCAGCTGATCAGACTGCCTGCACACCTACTCACTATAGACACTGGAAATGGCCCTGACTTCCCACACTTTGTTAGGGAAGCATTCCATGGGGATGAAGTCTCATGTCATTGTGAATATTATCAACTAAATCTACCTTATCAACTCCAGACAATAAGGCAGGAACTGATTGTACGACCTTACCCACTCGTCACCAAACTCCAGGCCTCTCACTCAAAAGGCAAATAGTCTTTCATTTGACCTTTTATTCCGATAAAAGATGTGTTCAAACTTTCAGTCCCCATTCAGTGTGAGCTGCAGGAACTTAAATAGGCTGGTAATCTGCAAATTGTTCCCTAAACCTCAAAATGAAGAAACTGATTTCCAAGAATAAAAAATTAATGTGGTTTAACAGACCCCGATCTGGTTCCTCAGTTAACGTAGGTTCTGATCATTTCCCATAGAAACATAAATAACCAAGAGCAGGATAGGCCATTCTGCCCTTCCAGCCTGTTCCACCATACAAAATAAATAACTCTGGTCTTCAACCTTAATGCTATTTAACCACATTCCCTCCAACAATCTTGATGCTTTTAATAATTTACACACATTTCAATCTCTTCCTTGAATGTACTCAGTGAACTGACATCCACAGCCTTCTGTGGTAATGAATTCCACAGCTTTAAACACCCTGTGTGTGTGAGGAAATGTTTTATCATCTCACTCCGAAATGTCCAACTCCGTATCCTGAGACTGTGACCCCTTGGTTCCAAGCTCCCCAACAAGGGGGAACATCCTCCCCACATCGGGTCTGTCCAGCCCTATGAGAATTTCATGTAATTCAGTCAGAAAGTTTTAATTTGCCGAAACAGGACTAGGTCCAGAAATTTTCAAGTGCCCAGATAAGGGAAAGTGAAGTAGTTTATATGGATTTTGGCAAAGCTTTTCACAAGGTTCCACGCTGGAACTGAATGGGAAGGTGAAAGCAAATGGAACTGAGGGAAGCTTAATGAGATGGATCAGAAACTTGTGAAGTAATAGGACCCACAGTGGAGTGGGACAATGGTGTTTGAGTGACTGAAGGCCCATGTCCTGCTGTGCACCCGACTTGGATCAGTACTGGGACTCTTATTGTTTGTCATTT
>NW_025206116.1:4707-9477 GCF_004010195.1 Chiloscyllium plagiosum | reverse complement strand
CAGCAGGTCAGGCAGCATCCGAGGAGCAGGAGGATCGATGTTTCAGATATAATCCCTTCATCACAAATGATGTTTGTGGGCAGGGGGGTCTGAGAGAAAAATGGGAGGGGGATGGGACTGGGGTAGAAGGTAGCTGGGAATGCAATAGGTAGATGAAGGTGTGAGTGTGGTAAGATGACTGGTTGGATGGGCGGGTGGAGCGGATAGATGGGAAAGACGGTGGACAAGTCAAGAGGGCGGTGCCGTGTTGGAGATTGGGGCTGGGATAAGGTGGGGAAAGGGGAATGAGGAAACTGGTGAAATCCACCTTAATCCTGTGTGTTTGCAGGGCCCCAAGGCAGAAGATGAGATGTTCTTCCTCCAGGCGTCGGGTGATTAGGGTTTGGCGGTGGAGGTGGCCCAGGACCTGCATGTCCTTGGTAGAGTGGCAGGGAGAGTACCCCTCACTTTTATCAGAATGTTGCCTGGGATGGAAATATTGAACTATAAAAAAAGATTAGATCGGCTTGGATTGTTTTCTTTCGAGAAGGGAAAAATGAGGAAGGACATGACTGAAGTTTTTAAAATTATGAGGGATATGGACAGAGTGAATGAAGAGTAACTGTTCTCCTTGGTTGTGGAGTCAATCACATGGGGACATATGTTTAAGGTAAGGGGCAGGAGATTCAGAGAGGCTTTGAGAAAAAAAGACTTGTTCACTCTGAAGGGCGTGGGAATCTGGAATGTAGTGCCTGGGAAGGCAGTGAAGACCGGAAACCTAACAAACTTTAAAAGATATTTGGATGAGTACTTGAAATATCATAATAGCATGCAGGTGCAGCAGACTGTGAGGAGATCGAGTGGCAAGGTGGGCTTCATTGTGAGAGGATTTGAGCATCGGAGTAAGGATGTCTTCCTACAGTTACACAGGGCCTTGGGGAGGACACACCTTGAGGGCTGTGTGTGGTTTTGGTCTCCTGGCCTGAGGAAGGACATTGTTACCATTGGGGGAGTTCAGTGAAGGTTCAACAGACTGATTCCTGGGATGGCAGGACGGACATATGAAGAACTATTGGGTCAACTGGGATTGTACTCACTGTGATTGAGAAGAATGAGGGGGATCTCATGGAAACATATAAAACCCTGATGGGATTGGACAGGCTAGATGCAGGAAGAATGTTCCCGATGTTGGGGAAGACAGAACTAGGGATTGCAGTTAATGAATAAGGGGTAAGTCATTCAGGACTGAGATGAGGAAGGATTTTTTCACTCAGAGAGTGGTGAACATGTGGAATTCTCTCCCACAGGAAGCTAATGGGGCCAGTTCATCAGATCGATTCGAGAAGGAGCAGGCTGCAGCTCTTGCGTCTATAGGGATTAAGGGTTATGGAGAGTACGTGGGAGTGGGATACTGAGATTGCATGATCAGCCGTGATTATATTGAATGGTGGAGCAGGCTCAAAGGGCTGAGTGACTATTCCTGGGCCTATTTTCTATGTGTTTGTTGGTGTTGGTGAAACAACCTCTCCCTCCCTACTGTCAATCTTTCAGAATTGGAGAATTCTCTTGGAGTTGGTGATGAGACAGTTCAGAGATGTTACTTCAAGAATGCACATTGTAATTGGAACCCTGTACTCTAATTCCCTCCCAGCTATTCCCTCACAAATACCATGCCCCACACATTCACTGACTCACCCACAAGATATTCAAAACCCTCCATGCTGACCTTCACTTGTCCCTTTCTGACTGGTTGGAAGATAACAGTCTATATTGAGCAAGATGAAACAGGAACTGGGAAGGTGACACAAGTTCTCATGTGGTTTTGGGGAGCTTAGAGGCACAGAGAGATGGTGCTGCAATTATTCACAGATCCCTGAAGTTGGTGGAACATGTGAATAGGATCGTTAAGTCAGCAGATGGGATCCATCAGCTTCCATCAGTCATGGCAGGAATATAAGAAAGAGCAAGGAGCGAATGTTGGAGTTTTATAGAGTGTTGGTCTGGTCCCAGCTGGAGTACTGTGTACAGTTTGGGTCATCTCATTGCAGCAAGGATGTGACAGGACTGGAGAGGATACAGAGTGGGCTCACCAGAATGTTGAGAGTGTGGTGCTGGAAAAGCACAGCAGGTCAGGCAGCATCCGAGGAGCAGGAGGATCGATGTTTCGGATATAATCCCTTCATCACAAATGATGTTTGTGGGCAGGGGGGTCTGAGAGAAAAATGGGAGGGGGATGGGACTGGGGTAGAAGGTAGCTGGGAATGCAATAGGTAGATGAAGGTGTGAGTGTGGTAAGATGACTGGTTGGATGGGCGGGTGGAGCGGATAGATGGGAAAGACGGTGGACAAGTCAAGAGGGCGGTGCCGTGTTGGAGATTGGGGCTGGGATAAGGTGGGGAAAGGGGAATGAGGAAACTGGTGAAATCCACCTTAATCCTGTGTGGTTGCAGGGCCACAAGGCGGAAGATGAGATGTTCTTCCTCCAGGCATCGGGTGATTGGGGGATGGTGATGGAGGAGGCCCAGGACCTGCATGTCCTTGGTAGAGAGGCAGGGAGGGTACCCCTCACTTTTACCAGCATGTTGCCTGGGATGGAAATATTGAACTATAAAAAAAGATTAGATCGGCTTGGATTGTTTTCTTTCGAGAAGGGAAAAATGAGGAAGGACATGACTGAAGTTTTTAAAATTATGAGGGATATGGACAGAGTGAATGAAGAGTAACTGTTCTCCTTGGTTGAGGAGTCAATCACATGGGGACATATGTTTAAGGTAAGGGGCAGGAGATTCAGAGAGGCTTTGAGAAAAAAAGTCTTGTTCACTCTGAAGGGCGTGGGAATCTGGAATGTAATGCCTGGGAAGGCAGTGAAGACCGGAAACCTAACAAACTTTAAAAGAAATTTGGATGAGGACTTTAAATATCATAATAGCATGCAGGTGCAGCAGACTGTGAGGGGAACGAGAGGCAAGGTGGGCTTCATAGTGAGAGGATTCGAGCATCGGAGTAAGGATGTCTTCCTGCAGTTACACAGGGCCTTGGGGAGGACACACCTTGAGGGCTGTGTGTGGTTTTGGTCTCCTGGCCTGAGGAAGGACATTGTTACCATTGAGGGAGTTCAGTGAAGGTTCAACAGACTGATTCCCGGGATGGCAGGACGGACATATGAAGAACTATTGGGTCAATTGGGATTGTACTCACTGGGATTGAGAAGAATGAGGGGGATCTCATGGAAACATACAAAATCCTGATGGGATTGGACAGGCTAATGCAGGAAGAATGTTCCCGATGTTGGGGAAGACAGAACTAGGGATTGCAGTTAATGAATAAGGGGTAACTAATTCAGGACTGAGATGAGGAAGGATTTCTTCACTCAGAGAGTAGTGAACCTGTGGAATTCTCTCCCACAGGAAGCTATTGGGGCCAGTTCGTGAGCTCGATTCAAGAGGGAATTGGGTGTGACGCTTTCTTCCATAGGGATCAAGGGGTATGGAGAGTAAGTGAGAGTGGGATACTGAGATTGCATGATCAGCCGTGATTATATTGAATGGTGGTTTCAGGCTCAAAGGGCCGAGTGGACTATTCCTGGGCCTATTTTCTATGTGTTTGTTGGTGTTGGTGAAACAACCTCTCCCTTCCTACTGTCAATCTTTCAGAATTGGAGAATTCTCTTGGAGTTAGTGATGAGACATTTCAGAGATGTTACTTCAAGAATGCACATTGTAATTGGAACCCTGTACTCTAATTCCCTCACAGCTATTCCCTCACAAATACCATGCCCCACACATTCACTGACTCACCCACAAGGTATTCAAAACTCTGCATACTGACCTTCACTATCCCTTTCTGACTGGTTGGAAGATAACAGTCTGTATTGAGTAAGATGAAACAGGAACTGGGAAGGTGACACAAGTTCTCATGTGGTTTCCCAATGCTATTTCTAACGTCCATGTTCGGGTGAGTCAGGTGATTGTTAATGTCAGAATAAAAGACAATATTGCTGAGCAGTCCACACAGAAGCAGTGTGTGGGTGTGAGAGCCCTAACGTCCTTCAGGCAGGTTACCCACAGTCCTAAGGAAGGCTCACTGCACCCGAAACGTTAGCTTTGATTCCGAGTCACATAGTCAGAGAGTCCCACAGCACGGAAATAGGCCCTTTGGCCCAAACTGGTCCATGCCGACCTACTGGTCCATCCACACTAACCCCATTTCCCTGCACTTAGCCCAGATCCTTCTAAACCTTTCATATCCCTGTATATGACCAAATGCCCTTTAAATGTTGTTCATGCACCCTCTTCAACCCCTTCTGCTGCCAGCTCATTCCATATGTGCACCAAGCTCTGTGTACAAAGGTTGCCCCTCAGATATCCTATTATTGTGTCCCCTCTCACCTTAAACTGATGCCCTCTCGTCCGCAATTCCCCAACCCTGGGAAAAAGAGAGTACACTCACCCTATCCGTGCCTCACCTGATGTTATACACTTCCATAAGATCTCCCCTCAGTCTCCTACATCCTAAAGAAAGTGTCCTTGCTTGTCCAACCTCTCCCTATAACTCAGACCACTGAGTCCTGGCGACATCCTTGTTCATTTCTTCAGCACTCGTTCCAGTTTAATAACATCCTTCCTGTAGCAAGGTGACCAAAACTGAACACAATACTCCAAGTACGGCCTCATCAATGCCCTGTCCAACTGCAACATAACTTCCCAACATCTATATTGAAAGCCCTGACTGATGAAGGCCATTGTGCCAAAAGCCTTCCTCACTGTCCTGTCAACCTGTGACTCTAATTTC
>NW_025206116.1:2153-4666 GCF_004010195.1 Chiloscyllium plagiosum | reverse complement strand
AGGATTCTCTACAGGTAAACATGCAGGTTGAGTCCGTGATGAAGAACGCGAATGCAATGTTGTCTCTTATCTCAAGAGGGTTGGAATATAAAAGCAGAGATGTACTACTAAGACTTTATAAAGCTCTGGTTAGGCCCCATTTGGAGTACTTTGTCCAGTTTTGGTCCCCACACCTCAGGAAGGACATACTGACACTGGAATGTGTCCAGCGGAGATTCACACGGATGATCCCTGGAATGGTAGGTCTAACATATGAGGAACGGCTGAGGATACTGGGATTGTATTCGTTGGAGTTTAGAAGATTAAGGGGAGACTTAATAGAGACGTACAAAATAATACATGGCTTGGAAAAGGTGGATGCTAGGAAATTGTTTCAGTTAAACGAGGAGACTAGGACCCGTGGACACAGCCTTAGAATTAGAGGGGGTCGTTTCAGAACAGAAATGCGGAGACATTTCTTCAGCCAGAGAGTGGTGGGCCTGTGGAATTCATTGCCACGGAGTGCAGTGGAAGCCGGGACGCTAAATGTCTTCAATGCCGAGATTGATAGATTCTTGTTGTCTCGAGGAATTAAGGGCTACGGGGAGAACGCTGGTAAGTGGAGCTGAAATGCGCATCAGCCATGATTGAATGGCGGAGTGGACTCGATGGGCCGAATTGCCTTACTTCCACTCCTATGTCTTATGGTCTTATCGTAAACCAGGCTCCATTGTAAACCAGGCCCCATTGTAAACCAGTCTCCATTGTAAACCAGGCCCCATTGTAAACCAGACCTCATTGTAAACCGGGCTCCATTGTAAACCAGACCTCATTGTAAAGCAGGCCCCATTGCAAATCAGTCCGCATTGTAAACTGGGTCCCATTGTAAACCGGGCACTACTGTAAGCCAGGCTCCATTGTAACCAGGCCCCATTTTAAACTGAGCCGCATTGTAAACTGGGCCCCATTGTAAACCGGGCTCCACCGTAAACTGGGCTGCATTGTAAACAGGATGTGATTATAAACCAGGCACCAATGTAAGCCGGGCTCCATTGTAAACCGGACTTCACTGTAAACTGGGCCCGTTTGTAAACCGGGGCCCCATTGTAAACCAGTCCCCGATGAAAACAGTCCCCATTATAAACCGGGCCCCATTATAAATTGGTCCTCATTGTAAAACGGACCACAATGTACACTGAGTCCCATTGTACACCGGGCCCTACTGTTAACTGGGCTCCATTGTATACAGGGCCAAATTGTCAACTAAGCCCCACTGTAAACCACGTCACATTGTAAACCGGGCTGAAGTGTAAACCGGGCTCCATTGTCACCTGGGCCCCATTGTAAACTGGGCATCATTGTAAACCAGGCCTCATTGTAAACCGGGCTCCATTGTAAACCGGGTTGCATTGTAAACCAAGCCCCATTGTAAACCAGGCCCCATTGTAAACCGGGTTGCATTGTAAACTGGGCCCCATTATAAACCAGGCTCCATTGTAAACTGGGCCCCATTGTAAACCAGGCCCCATTGTCACCCAGGCCCCATTGTCAGCCAGGCCCCATTGTAAACCAGGCCCCATTGTAAACCAGACCCCACTGTAAACCGGGCCCCATTGTAAACCGGATCGTTTTCCATCCCAGGCTCCAGTGTAAACCAGGCCCATTGAAACGCAGGCTCCACCGGGCCCTACTGTTAAACTGGGCAAACCGGATCCTTTTCCATCCCAGGCTCCAGTGTAAACCAGGCCCATTGAAACGCAGGCTCCACTGGGCCCTACTGTTAAACTGGGCCTAATTGTAAACCGGGCCCCACTATAAACCAGGCCTCATTTTAAATTGGGCCCAATTGTAAACCGGGCCCCATTCTAAAACAAGGCCTCATTTTAAACGAGGAACCATTGTAAATCAGCACACATTGTAAACCAGGCCTCATTGTAAAGCAGGTCACATTGTATACCAGGCTCCATTATACACAGGGCCCCACTGTAAACTGGGCTCCATTGTGTACAGGACCACATTGTAAACTAAGCCCCACTGTAAACCGTGCCATGTTGTAAATCGGGCTCAACTGTAAACCGGGCTCCATTGTAAACCGGGCACCATTGTCACCCAGGCCCCATTGTAAACTGGGCTCGATTGTACACTGGGCCCCACTGTAAACTGGGCTCCATTGTATACAGGGCCAAATTGTCAACTAAGCCCCACTGTAAACCGTGCCACATTGTAAACTGGGCTCAACTGTAAACCGAAAACCATTGTTGACCAGGACCGAGTGTAAACTGGGCTCCATTGTAAACCAGACCCCATTGTATACCAGACCCCATTGTAACCCAGGTCTAAGTGTAAACCAGGCCCATTAAAATGCAGGCTCCATTTTAAACTGGGCCCAATTGTAAACTGGGCCCCATTGTAAACCTGGGCCCCATTGTAAACCGAGCCCCATTATAAACCAGGCTGCACTGTAAACTGAGTCATATCTTACACCGGACCATATCCTAAACTTGGATGTATCCAACACTAGGCCTCATCCTAAG
>NW_025206116.1:0-1659 GCF_004010195.1 Chiloscyllium plagiosum | reverse complement strand
CGGTAGTTGAGCAAAAACCTCACAATGTTTAAAATGTTTTGGTCAAGAGCTTGTAATGTCACAACATTCAGGTCTGTGAGCCAAATACGGGATGGTGGGACGAGCAGGTATGTAGGGCAACCTTGATAGGCCAAAGGGTATCTTCTGTCCTGTACAGAGAGACACAGAGAGACATAGAGAGACACAGAGAGACATAGAGAGACAGAGAGAGACATAAAGAGAGACAGAGAGAGACATAAGGAGACATAAAGGATTGTAGAGAAAATAGAAAGACACAGAGACATAGACAGTCGTGGACATAGAAGATAGAGCATGACTCTGTGTCTCTCTATTACTCACTGTGTCTCTCACTGATTCTCTGTATGTCTCTGTTAGTCCCTCAACAATTCTGTCTGTCTGTGTCTCTCTGTGACTCTATGTCTCTTTGTGTGTCTCTCTCTCTGACTCTCTCTGACTCTCTATGTCTCTCCGTCTCTCTATGACTCTCAATGACTCTGTATGTTTCTCAACAAGTCTCTATGTCAATGTGTGTGCCTCTCTGACTCTCTATGTCTCTCTGTGTCTCTCCATGTCTCTCTGTGTCTCTCACTGACTCTCTATATTTATCTATGTCTCTATATGTCTCTCTACACCTCTCTATGTCTCTCTGTGTCCCTCTAGGTCTCCCTGTGTCTCTGTGTCACTGCTCTGAGAGGAGACCACATTGGGAGAAACGGACACAGTAGATGATGTATGTGGAAGTACAGGTAAATCTTTGACAGTGAAATGTCAAATGATCTGTGAAATGATCCTTTGGGGGAGGTGTGGGCACAGGTTTCCCAATTCGTGCGGTGGTAGGGGAAGGTGCTGGGAGGGGAGGGTAGGATGGTAGTGGACCGAACAAGGGAGTCACAGAGGGAATGGTCTTAACGGAAAATAGATAGGGATGGGGAGGGAATTATATCCCTAGTGGTGGGTTCTGTTTGCAAGCAGTGGAAATAGCAGTGGATGATGCGATGTATCCGAAGGTTGGTGGGGTGGAAGGTGAGGACCAGGGGGTTCTGTCATTGCTGTGATTGGAGGGTGGGATTCAAGGATGGAGGCACAGGAAGTGGATGAGATGTGCTGGAGGGGGTCATTGACAATGTGGGAGGGGACATTGTGGTCTTTGAAGAAGGAGGTCATCTGGTGGTTTTTGTGGTGGAACTGGTGCTCCTGGAAGCAGATGCCATGGAGGTGGAGGAATTGGGAATGAGGGATAACATTTTTACAAGAGGCAGGGTGGGCCAAGATGTTGTCCAAGGGGCTGTAGGTGTCGGTGGGTTTTATTTTCACAGAGCAGCGAGGAGAGAGGGTGGAGAGAAGCAAGGGCTGCAGGGAAGGGTACGTTTTCCCACTTTTTCCTGTCCAGGAGCAGCGGGAGACACAACGGAGGTGACATGGAGACCAGGAGAGTGCCGGAAAGGTAAGGACTGAGTATATACTTGTGCACAGTCTAAACCTGAGATACTGCACGTGTAGTATCTCCCTCCCGCACCCCTCTCCTCGAACCAGAAGAAAAAGACTCTCTAAGGTAAGGCTTTTATTTTTTATTTTTCTTTCTTTTCCTATATTTAAGTGCATTGTTTGGTTTTAGTTAGCTAATACAAAGCTAAGCTTACAATGGCAGGGAACCTCAGA
>NW_025206115.1:9610-11137 GCF_004010195.1 Chiloscyllium plagiosum | reverse complement strand
GCTGTAAGCGAATAGGGATCACTGACGCTTGGAAATACCTTGCTAACCACTGAGCCACCACGCCATCTCAAAAACCACTGCTGATGAAGGAGGATCGTCTTGATCGAAGTGTCACCTAACTGTCAGCATCAAACATTTTTTTTTATGGAACAAAAAGGGGAATAAATCTCCTTCTACCCTGCATCAACCTTCAATTAGATCCCCCTGTGGATAAGGATGGTGTTACCGGGGCAGCGTGACATCGCCATGCCTCAATCAGGAGGACAGACCAAGTTCATAATGAACAGTAAACAACTTTCCATGTTTCCCAAAATAATCTTCCAATTTTAGTGGCACTATCGGTTAGACAACCAATTGTTGCCGTTTCCAAATTGCCAGTAAAAAATAACAACAACCGCCTAGCTATTCTGATTCCATTTTCTAACATTTCATCCATAGTCTTGTAAGCGTTGACATTATAATTACCAAGTGAAAACAAGGTTGGCTTTCAACTGAACCCTTAAATTGACCCCTGAAACTGACCAAAATTCAGACTACATTTCTGGAATCTTACACGAGAGGAATTGATTCCTTTTATGATCACGACAAATGAGACTCGCATTGGAGAAATAATTTCATAAATACTCTTATAACTGATTGAACTGAAAGTCCATCGGTTATAGAAGTGGGGTTTGAATCCATATTCGAAACTGAAAGAGATGGACTGCAGTGGCCACAATTTTCAAGGTACCACCTGAGGGTTCTGGGTAATCAAAGATGGGGCGCGAGAGAATTTGTGATTGTCAGTGCTGCAGCTTTGAGACGCTTGTCAATGTTAGATTTGATTTCCTCGGTTTTTTTCGGAAGAGTATCACTGCTTATAATTTTTTTGCATTGGTTTATTAAGTTGGCAAAAGAATATCAGTATATAAACAGACATTGCTGAAAACTTTCAGCACATATCACAGCATCAGAGTTAAAGTTTCACAACGGGTGATTCTTCCTCAGAATTCCAAACCTCCAAAGAAGCTCAAAGCAAGTTACTTTAAAACAAAAGAGGGAGCAGGGGCCATATGAGAGATGAAAAATAAAGGATCATTTCGTGTTGCTCAGTAAAGATCATGGATTACACTGCCGAACAACATTGCGGGTTTCCCTACATGACATAGACTGCAGTGATTTAAGCTCATTGCCACCTCCTTATGTTTAACTAAGACCATGCACATCTGACGAACCAGACAGTGACTTTTCAGAGCTGCCTAGCTCTGCTATTACTTTCATGTATCACTGGACAGCCGATTTCAGCCGAAGACAGATATAAAATGAAATTAACAGTTGGCCTTCAGAAAACTCGTAATGGGGATTTCCTCGCAGCACGGAAACTGCGAGGTGGTTATTTCCTCTAATCATTCTCTGTTTGTTTGTAAACTACTGCGTAGAGAATTTTTAAAAAATATGACCTTCGTCCAAAGCTGGAATTGGAACAATGACTCGCCCGAACTGTAAGGGGCAAGGTTACATTTTAAAGAAAGGTTCCCAGTAGGGTGA
>NW_025206115.1:6006-9102 GCF_004010195.1 Chiloscyllium plagiosum | reverse complement strand
CGGTGTTTATAGTGGTGTGTCCCTGCCGCTTCCGGTTGTCAGTTTCAGCTGTCCGCTGTAGTGGTTGGTATATTGGGTCCAGGTCGATGTGTTTGTTGATGGAGTTTGTGGGTGAATGCATGCCTCTAGGAATTCCCTGGCTGTTCTGTCTGGCTTGCCCTATGATAGTAATTTTGTCCCAGTCGAATTCATGTTGCTTGTTGTCTGCGTGTGTGGCTACTAAGGATAGCTGGTCGTGTCGTTTCGTGGCTAGTTGATGTTCATGTATGCGGATTGCTAGCTGTCTTCCTGTTTGTCCTATAACAGGAAAAACAGGCAGACAGAACCACAACAACGAGCACCCGAGCTACAAATCTTCGCACAAACTTTGAATCTATCATCCTTATGTACGCAATTGTGCACAGTCCCATATACTCTAATCCCTTGTTATATGACAAGCCTTTCGTTCTTGTGATTATTCCTGTGAATCTCTTGGGAACGCCCTACAAGCTCAACATATCTTTCCTTAGATAGAGACACAAAACTGCTCACAATATTTCCAATGCCGTCAGACCTTGGCTCAGAGAGCCTCAGAGGTGAACCCCTGCTCTTATATTTATCATTGCCTGGAGGAATAGTGCCAGAATATTGGAGGATGGCAGATGTTGTTCCCTTCTTCAAGAAGGAGAGCAGAGACAGGCTAGGTAGTTAGAGATTAGTGAGCCCTACTACGGTTCTGGGTAAAGTGTTAGAAAAAAAATGTTGAGATTGAAAGGTTATATTTCTAATCAACTACAGCTGAATAAGTTGATTGGGAGAGTCAACACGATTTCATGAAAGTTAGTTCGTGCCACACAAACCTTATTGAATACTTTGAGATGGGGACAAAACAGGAGAATGACAGTAAAGTGGTTGTTAAGGTGTATATGGATTTCATCATAATGTTTAATATGTTTCCCCACGGTCGGCTATTGCAAAAAATACGGAGGCATGGGATTTCGGATGATTATGCGGTTGGGTTGACTCGCTGAAAAAAGACAGTGGGTGGTAGTTGATGAAAATTGTTCATCCTACAGTTCCGTTACAAGTCTTGTACCTTACATCAAGGATCAGTTTTGAGCCCAATATTGTTTTCATTTTTATGAATGACTCAGAATGCGGGCATAAAGGAAAGTGTTAGTAATTTTGCGAATACGCTATGGTCGGTGGAGTTGTGAATAGGACTGAAGGATGTTATAGCTTTCACAGGCGCATAAATAAGCTGCAGAGCTGTTCCGACAGGTGGAAAATGGAGTTGAGCATGGAAATGTGTGAGGTGATTCACATTAAAAGGAGCAAGAGGAATAAAGAATACTGGGCTAATCGGAAGAGTCTTTGTGTTGGAGATAAGCAGAGAGATGTCGTTGTGCCTGTACATAGATCCCCGAAAGTTACCATCCAGATGGATAGGGTTGGTGAGTTAGCTTTTGGTGGAAGAGGGATAGTGTTTCGGTGCCAAGAGGTTATGCTGCAACTGTACAATAATCTGGTATGGCCCCACAAGGAGTATTGAGTACAGTTCTGGTAATCGCATAAAACAGAGGATGTTGACACTTTGGAAAGGATTCAGAGAGATTTACTTGGATGTTGCCAGGTATGGAGGTAAGATCTTAAGGGGATTTGACACTGTTAAGGGGAAGACGTTTGAGAGGTGACTTAATAAGGATATACAATATAAGGAGAGATTTAGTTATTGTGGACAGTGAGAGTCTTATCCCTCTGATTCTGATGGCTCGCAAGATGGGACGGAGCTTTAAATTGAAGGGGAATAGATACAGGACAAATGTTAGATGTCGTTTCTTTCCTCAGAGTGAAGTAGCGGCATGGAAAGCACTGCGTGTGAAACAGTAGACTCGCTAACTTATGGGTCATTTAGCTGAAAATAGAAAAACATGTGGATGAAAATGAAATATTAAACGACAGATAATCTTCAGGTTCGCTCAACAGTTCTGCGCAATGAGAGCCAAAAGGCCTCTCCTGTTTGATGTTCTATGTTCTATTCTAGCCATCGCCAAATGAATGCTAACGTTGCGTATGCTTCCCGAAATATGAAGACAACTTGAATGTTAAGCTGACAAGCATATTCACTCGTATACTAAACTTCTACCTTTCCTACCGAAATGCCCACTATCAAGCATTCCCACATGCATTTTATTTGGATGTTGCCTGGTATGGAGGGAAGATCGTGTGAGGGATGTGACACTGTTAGAGGGAAGAAGGTTGAGAGGTGACTTAACAGGGATAGACAAGATAATCAGAGATTTAGTTGGGCTCGATAGTGAGAGCCTTTTCCCTCTGTTTCTGATGGCTCTCAAGATGGGTAGTAGCTTTAAATTCAAGGGTGACAGATACAGGACAAATGTCCGAGGTCGTTTCTTTCCTCAGATTGAAGTAGCGGCATGGAAAGCATTGCCTGTGACAACAGTAGACTCACCTACTTAACGGTCATTTAACTGACAATGGATTGACATGTGGATGAAAATGAAATATTAAACGACAGATAAGCTTCAGGTTCGCTCAACAGTTCTGCGCAATGAGAGCCAAAAAGCCTCTCCTGTTCGATGTTCTATATTTTATTCTAGCCATCTCCAAATGAATGCTAGCGTTGCATTTGCTTTCCGAATTATGCAGTCATCGTGAATGATAAGCTGACAAGAATATTCACTCATATCCTACACTTCTACCCTTCCTACCGAAGTCCACAGCCTCACGCGTTCCCATTTTAATTTCTATCTGCCACTTCTGCACACTCTCCTCGGCTGTCCGAGTCCACCTGCAGCCTTCCCGCCTCCTGAAGACGACATATTCTTCCCACTATCTTTGTGTCATCTTTGAATCCAGCGACATTGCTTTCGGTTCTTTCATCCCCATTATATCAGGATCTGTAAACTTCTGGTTTATGTGAGCAAATCGGCGCAATATGTGAGAGAGAGGAAACAGCATGGGTCCCATCGAGTCCGTGGTGACTCCATCGCAGACATAATCAAATTCATCCCTTTTGACCTTTTATTGATATAACAGAGTTCTAAGTTTTGGAAAATATGTTTTTTCTGCCCAAGACAGTATGCACTTGACAAG
>NW_025206115.1:3518-4876 GCF_004010195.1 Chiloscyllium plagiosum | reverse complement strand
CTGACACTATCTCTACAAATATGGAAACGAATGAATGTCGTGACGAAAGCGAGTACCTAATGTTACAATTACATGTTAGATCTGTGTTCCTGTGAAACTGTGCATTGCCTTTAACTGAGATGACATATAATTCAGAAACAAAAAGGAAGCGAATGTAATAATCTTTCACATTACAAAAAGTTCTGCTTATCATGCTTGTTTTTGGGAGGAATTGGATATTTTAGCAGCATACTGACGTGAACGCTCTTGACACGTTCATTACATTCCCAATTACGAGTCTGAATATGTGGACCCTCCTGGAAGACTGTGTCCACATAATATGGGAGTCCAGTTGTTATTTGCTGGAGCTGCACTCACTCACTCACTCACTCATTCACTCGCTCACTCACCTTCCGGTCTTCATTGATAAATTGGAAGGCAAGGGACAGACCAAGACTCATTCGCTGTGGTATGTTCAGACTTAACAGGGCATAAATACTTCTGTGCTGAAAATACATTGCTGGAAAAGCGCAGCAGGTCAGGTAGCATCCAAGGAACAGGAGAATCGACGTTTCGGGCATAAGCCCTTCTCAGGGAATGAGGAAAGCCCTTCCTGAAGAAGGGTTTATGCCCGAAACGTCGATTCTCCTGTTCCTTGGACGCTGCCGGACCTGCTGCGCTTTTCCAGCAACACATTTTCAGCTCTGATCTCCAGCATCTGCAGTCCTCACTTTCTCCATAAATATTTTAGTGTCAGCATTTTGGAGAAATGATAAAACTTATTGTACATCACCAGCTAAATGAGTCCTTTTTCCTGTTTGTTTTACTATTTACCATTAGATGTCGACGATGCTGTATTTTCAGTATATATCAGCCACCACATACTGGCTTGAGAGAGTGGTTTAGAATCGTCAATGGAAATTGCTGCTTTGCTTGTGGGGACAGTGTTCCCACAATGGTCTTACGGCTTCTGGAGACAATGACACTGACAAAAGAGCAGCAATATATTTCCAGGATGGTGTAGAGTATGGAGGGAAATGTGAATGTGGGGATTGTACACAACTCAGTTTTGGTCTCGCCTCCTCAGTGATGGAGTTTGCAACGGAAGAAGTAAGCTCGGTGACTCACTGCAGATCATCCTGTCGACAGTACATACTGCAGCTGCAGGGTAGTAGATATTGCAGGAGAAACATAATCGAGGAGCGGGAACCTCAATCAAGTATATGGCTCTGTGTTAGACGGTTGTTGTGTTGTTGTGGCTTCGACATCAGCACGAGTGTGGTTTTTTCCACCATGGTGCTGACATGAAGATTGTTGGTTTTGCGGAGTTTCTGAAAAGTCACGAGTTGTGGCAATTGTCTCAGATTCCCCAGCTTCTG
>NW_025206115.1:0-2566 GCF_004010195.1 Chiloscyllium plagiosum | reverse complement strand
CCTGCTCCTGGAATGCTGCCTGACTTGCTGCGCTTTTCCAGTAACACATTTTTCAGCTCTGATCTCCAGCATCTGCAGTCCTCACTTTCTCCGACTTAATCTATTTAGCACAAATCATTTTGCAAAGCTTCCTTTACCGACGATAGGCAATTCTGTTGAATACACATTCGGAAAGTTAATCCCTCACTTCCTTTGATAATGTCACTGATACTCCTTCTAACCTTTTATTTGATGCGTGGATCCCCATAATCTGTGCATGGCGTTCACTTCCCGAGACCGGTGGTTGGTATGTCAGCACAATGCCCATTGTGTGAGGAAGCGCAGGGTGATTGTGCAGCTCACAGAGGAAATTAACTGTTACTATCCCAGGAAATGTTTGAGTTATTGTAGTGCTCCATTTTATCTACTCGATGATATTAAATTATAGCTGCAAGCTCCGATATATTCTTCGTCTATATCCTTCCCACGATTCAGTGGCCGTTAGATCGCACTGAGCAATGGAATTATACATTTTCTTTCTCCAGTTCTAATGAAAGTACAGAATCGAACGAAAAATGTCATGAAATACCTGGAGAAAATCACCAGTTTTGTCAGCATCTGTAGATGAAAACCAGTGTTGGCATCACTGAACTCAAAAACTTAAATCTGTTTCCTCTCCACAGATACAGCCATGCCTGCTAAGTTCCTCCAACGATTTCTGATTTTGTTTCATATTTCCAACATCCAGAACCCTTTATTTCCTCTTTATCCATCCGACTTTGGGAGGCCGTTCGACTGCATTGAGTTGCAAATTAATCTCACCGATTATAAATGTTCACCACAACTCGCACAAAGTCTTCACAATTGTCTCTTCCTTTTTGTTTAGTTTTCTTAACTTTATTTTGTACTATGGCCCATTTTATCTCCCATGTCTTTTCAGATTTCACTTTTGCAAACAACTGTTATCTGTGAGGTCCGGCCATTTAATTTCGTGCAATACTTCTCACAATAAGTGTGCAGAACATCTTCCTTGTTCTGTCTTCATCGTACATGCTGACATATGAACCTCACGATGACTGAATTCTCCACTTCCGCTGGAAGTTGCTCGTCAGCTATGAGCAGCTGTCGCAAGCCCTGTCAACGAGTAGGCAAGAGTGTGTTCTGGACTCTTGTTAATTTCTACAGAATACATTGTCAATACCCTTCACCATGTTATATCCTAATGCGACTGCACTTCATTCTGCACCAGATGTGAAAGCCTCCCTATATTTCAGTGCAGTGGGCAGTCCGCTGAACAATCCTGCAGTCCTCGCCTTCGTCTCAATATGTTGCAAATACCAAAGATCGACTAGACACCAGCAAAAGAGGCGTCTCCGCCACTTCTTGGGTTCACAGACCGACCACAGCTACACTCTCCAGTACCTCAGCACTGACCAAATTGGAAGACCCTGATCTAAATTCTCTGAATGCCAATTCAAATAATGTATCGAAGTAATATTATATTGGTGCACCACAGTGTCTTCCGATTAACCAGCAGCTCATAAACTCTAAGATGAATATTGCGAGATGCCTTTTCTCTGCATGAAAGACATCCCACACCCAACAATCACACCCCATTAACTGCACTGCCATTATATTTGAATCCACCTTTAATTTTGTTACTTAATTGACAACTAATAGACCTTACTTGTGTCAGTGAGAATTATTAAATTTCTTAAACTTAACCAATATATACAAAGCCTTAAAATTGCCAAAAGATATCTGAGATTAAAAAAAACTTAAACGATCACCATTTTTCTGAGATGCTCTGCGATTTATCTCATCTACATCTTTTTTTTAGGATGGAGAAGTGCACACATCAATTTCCTTTCAACTTCTGCTCAGCTGTACAGTGACAAATTTTAAAGGAAACTAGCGTCAAAAATCCCTTACTCATCGAAATCTCTGAGTTGTACACTATTTCAGAAGTACTACAAAACTGCACCTGAGCAGTACAAATTACAAATGCGTGACAGCAAAGTGCTGTATGAGGTCATTCCAACCTGCATTGGTTTGTTTGATCAATCTATGCAAAATTTGGGTCAGAGTAATAACGAATTAGTTAAGATATTCACATTATGTTTTGACATTAAATCTCCACACAATGACTCTGACTCGACCTGTTATATAACGTTTTCCATTTAAAAGTTCATTTTACTTCACGAACAACTTCACACAACTAGCAGGAGAAAAGGACATAAGAGGACCCTGTCACCAGAGATTTTCCAACACACAAAGGTTTCATTCATGAAAGCCAGCAGACCTGCATCACTCTGTGTGGCTACCAGCAGCTGTCAACCAGCCAATAAACAAAACTAAAGAACGAAGATTAAGGTATAAATTAATAATGCAAGAAGTTCCCCATGAAGTAGAGTAATGGGGAAAAAAGGTTTGATGATAGTATTCCTCCTAGGTGAATCTGAGACTATTGTAACTGTTACTGTATTCATGAAACTTCTTCGATCTTTTATGTCTAAACTATCCATTACACACATGTTCAAGATTCGGAGAAAGGGACAAACTTGGTACAAAGTTAAAAATCACACAA
>NW_025206114.1:10021-11137 GCF_004010195.1 Chiloscyllium plagiosum | reverse complement strand
AATTCATTGTCTCCAACATCTCCCAAGAAGCAAGCACGGAGGCTCCCTCCCCCACTTCGTCCTGTAAACAGATCAGATAGTGAAAGTTAAAAGTAACGCAACACCAGGTTATAGTCCATTAGCTTACGGAGCACTGCTCCTGCATCAGATGTTCACAAACACCCGATGAAGGAACAACACTCCGAAAGCTAGTGCTTCCAAATAAATCTCTTGACTATAATGTGGATTAGTGTGATTTTTAACTTTGTACACTCCAGTCCACACTAGCATGTCCAAATCATAGGTAATAAAAACAATCTGTGATATGTACTGCTCTCCCGATTATCCTGACGCATTCAATAATCTGTGCTGATGTACACTTGGTGCCCTCTGCTACTGCATAACCTTTATAACGATACAGCCTTTTTTATATTGTCTTTCAAAAGTCCATCACCTCACACTGGTCTGCATTTAACCACATTTGAAATATACCTGAACAATGCCTCAACTTGTCTATGCCCTTTAGAGTTTCGCACTTCACTCGACAATCTTTACAATTCTTCCAGGAAGCATTGAAGTATTGCTACAGTCACACTCCATATAGAAAGACTGACACACTCACTGGTCTGAGAAAGTGCAATACTGACACACTCGCCAAAGACAGATTGAAATGCTGACACACACCAAATATTGACAGATTGCCTATGTCTGCATCAGTGTCAGTGCATGCGTATGTATTTATATGTTTGTGTATTCGTGTGTGTATGTCTGTGTATCTGTGGTGTGGGTCTTGTAGTCTCTGTTGTATTTAAGGTTATATAATATCCCTTTGACATCAGTTCTGATGAAGGGTCACTTGACCCATAACGTTAACTTTCAGTACTCTCCACAAATGCTGCCAAACATACAGAACTTTCTGTTTGTATCAGTCTCCGCTGGCCTTCCCCACGCCACTGTATGGGTGCAGTCTTGGGTGTATACCATCAGAGATTAATCTGGTAAGAAACAGGGAATGGCAGCAGTTAACAGCACTATCCAAACTGACTACACTATCAACACACACACACACACACACACACACACACACACACACACACACACACACACACACACACACACACACACACACACACACAC
>NW_025206114.1:6013-9400 GCF_004010195.1 Chiloscyllium plagiosum | reverse complement strand
AGCACTTCTTCAGGAAGTCCATTCCAGACATGAACCACATGGTATATTTTTTTTTAAATGGTGTACCCAAAAACTCTGTGAGAAGTCGGGGCAAAGATCGTTGGGTGCCACTTGATGAGATATTTTAACCATTGATAGCCACAGCTGAGATGCTGGTCGACGTGAAGTTAGCGAACGTGGTTCCATTATTAAACAAACAGATAAGGAATATGGATGAGTGTAGGTGATACCGATGATGGCCACATTGTTAGAATGAATCCTGAGTGACAAGATTTACACGAATTTGGACAGAATAGGACTGATTATGCACAGTCAACATCACTTTTTGCGTGTGAAATCATGTCTCAGTAACTTGACTAAGTTTTGTAAAGAAGTAACTGGTCAGAGTATTGAGTAGAAGAGTTGGGAGGTCATGTTGCAGCTGTACAGGATATTGGTTAGGCCATTGTTGGAATATTGCGTGCAATTCTGGTCTCCTTCCTATCGGAGCGATGTTGTGAAACTTGAAAGGGTTGAAAAAAGATTGACAACGACGTTCCCAGGCTTGGAGGATGTGAGCTACAGGGAGAGGCTGAACACGCTGGGGCTGTGTTACCTAGAGCGGCGAAGGCTGAGGGCGACCTTATCGAAGTTTACAAAATTATGAGGGGCATGGATAGGGTAAATAGGCAAAGTCTTTTCTCTGAGATCGGGAAGTGCACAACTGGAGGGCCTCGGTTTAGGGTGAGAGGGAAAATATATTAAAGAGACCTAAGGGGCAACCTTTTCACACAGAGGGTGATACGTGTATGGAATGAGCTGCCAGAGGAAGTGATACAATTGCAACATTTAAGAGGCATTTGGACGGGCATACAAATAGGAAGGGTTTGGAGGAATATGGGTCGGATGTTGGCAGATGGGACTAGATTGGGTTGGGATCTCTGGTCGGCATAGACGGGTTGGACCGAAGGGTCTGTTTCTATGCTGTACATCTCTCTGACTCTGTGACTCTGACATAATCCCTATCGACTTCAGTAGGGCGTTCGTCAAGGTTTGCTTACACGACTGAAGGCATGTGATTAGTGCCATGTCAACTGATTTTCGTCATTAATATAAATGTTTTGAATGTAAACATAGGAGGTATTTTTACTAAGTTTACAAATAACACCAAATTTGTTGGTGACGTGGACAGTGAAGTTTACTTCAAATGATAATGGTATCTTCATTAGACTGAGAAATGAGCCAAGGAGTGGCAGATGGAGTTTAATTGGGATAAATGATGGGTGCTCTAGTTTTGAAAGCAAATCAGGGTAGGACCTTTGCATTCAATGGTAAGGAAAGACGAAACTAACCAAAGAGACCTTGAAATGCAGATTCATCATTCCTTGAAAATGGAGTTGCAAGTAGTGAGGATAGCGAAATAGTTGCTTGATATGATTTCCTTTATTGGTCAGAGCGCTGACTTTGAGAGTTGGTAGATCATATTGCAGCTATACAAGACAATGCATCGGCCTCTTGTATAATACAGTGTGCAACTTTATTCTACCTTCTTTATGAATGACATTAAGAAACTTGAAAGGGTTCAGAAAAGATTTATAAGCATGTTGTCAGAGTTGGAATATTTGAGCTTTAGGAAAAGGCTGAATCAGTTATTTCCCTGGAGCGCCAGAAATTGAGGGGTGACGCCAAAGGTTTACAAAATCAAGTGTGGCATAGTTAGAATGAACAGCCAATGTCTCTTCCCCACAATAGTGCAGTCGAAAACTAGAGGGTGTAGGTGTAAGTTGAGGCAACACAGAACTTTAAGACATCTTGAGGCAACATTTTCACAAAGAGAGTTATGCGTGTGGAAGGAGCTGCCAGAGCTATTTGTGTGGGGACATGAATGATAAGGTTTTACAGAGTTATGGGCCAAGAGATGTCGCATTAATGTCGCAGAGATGACTTGAACCGAAGAGTTTGTTTCCATGTTGCATAGGTCTGAGTCTATGTGTTATGCAAACATTTCCCCTGTGTTCTTAAAACTGGCCGCCAGTCTTGCCTTCCGAGGAAAAAGCCAACTGCCATGCGACATTATCTACATCTCTCCTTGTTTAATCAACATCTATAAGGTCACCTGTCAACCATCTAATCTGCAGTGGAAAAAGTCCCAGTCAATCCAGCCTCTCGCTATAACTCAAAAACACATTCCCAGGCACCAACCCGGTAAATGTCTTCTGAACCCTCCTCACCTTAATAATATCCTCCATTTAACAGGGTGACTAGTACTGCACACAGTACTCCAGGAAGGCATTACCAATGTCCTGTAAACCCTTATCATAACATTCTAACTCCTTTACCCAAAACTTTCAGCAATGAGGAGAATTGAGCCACACGCTTTCCAAATCTTATTAAATCTTCGTTGTATTACTGAGACTTGGTTCAGTGAAGGAGGAAAAAGTGAGGACTGCAGATGTTGGAGACCAGAGTTGAAAAGTGGGGAGCTGGAAAAGTGCAGCAGGCCAAGGGCATATTTGGCAACTAAATGTGCCAGAATACCGATGCTTCAGGCAGGATAGAGAGGAGGTAAAAGGGGTGCAGGACTTGTATTACTGGTCAGAGAGGGTATCACAGCAGCGCTGAAGAAAATCACTATGGAAGCCTCGAGCAGTGAACCAAGATGGGCAGAGCTCAGAATTAGGAGTAGTGAGTCAAACTTTTAGGGCTATACTTACAGCAAGCGTGATATAGTGGTATAAAATTTGTAAGTAGATTATGGAAACATTTAGGAGCAACATGGTGGTGGTGAAAGGAGATTTTAATTTTCCTAACATTGACTGGAATCAACTTAGTGTTAGACATCCAGATGGAGAAGAAATTTTCGGAGCATTCAGGAGGTTTGTTCGAGAGCAGAATGTCAATAGTCCAACTCGGGAAGCGGCCACACTGGACCTGGTGTTGGGGAATGAGCCATGCAGGTGGTTGAAGTTTCAGTAGATGGCTACGTTGTGAATAGTGATCTCAATTTCCTAAGTTTTGGAATACTCATGGACAAAGCTGAGCCTGGTCCGAAATGAGGCCAGCTGAAGTGGGGATGGCCAACTATACCAAAGCCGGCAGGATCTGGGGAATATACTTTGGGAGAAGATGGTTGAAAGTAAATCCATGTGTGAGCCGTTTCAAGCGAGTTGATTGGAGCTCAGGAAGATATGTTTTTTTTGTGAAAACGGGGGATTGAAATGGCAAGATTAGGGAACCACGGATGAATGTGAAATTGTGACACGAGCTCAGAGGAAAGAAAAAGTGTACATAAAGTCTAGGCGACTGAAAGCAGACAAATCTTTGGAAGATTATAGGGAATGGAGGACCAACCTGAAACGAGGAATTAAGAAGGCTGAAAGGGATCAAGAGATATCCTTAGAAAACACG
>NW_025206114.1:0-5389 GCF_004010195.1 Chiloscyllium plagiosum | reverse complement strand
GCAGCAGGAGACAGAGAGTAGTCGTGGAAGGGAGTTTCTCATAATGTAGATCTGTGAACAATGGTGTTCCACAGAGATACGTGTCTTTCCCTTAGTCATCTGTTGATATATATAAATGATTTGGGGTAAGGTGTAGCTTACCTGATTTTCACGTTTGCAGATGACACTAACATTGATGGAGTATCAGATAATGATGGAAACTGTCAGAGTTTACAGCAGAATATAGGTAGAATAGAGAGTTGGGCAGAGAAATGGCAGATGGATTTCAATCCAGACAAATGTGAGATGGTGCATTTAGGAAGATCCAATTCAAGTGCAAAATAATACAGCAAATGCAAAGATTCTGGGGTAAATTGTTGTCCAAAGAGATTTGAGTGTTCATGTCTATTGCTCCTTGAAGATCAGTAGAGTGGTCAAGAAGGCATATGGCATGCTTTCCTTCATCGGACAGGCTATTGAGTACAAGAGTTGGCAGGTCATGTTACAGTTGTAGAAGAATTTGATTCGGCCAGATTTGGAATACTGTGTACATTTCTGGTCACCACATTATCAAATGAATGTGGGTTAATTTGGAGAGGGGCATGGAACGTTCACCAGGGTGCTGCCTGGTATGGAGGGCTCTCGCTTTGAAGCGAGATAGAGTAGATTAGGATTATGATCAGTAGAAAGACGCAAGTTGAAGGGGGAGCTGAATGAGGACTATAAAACTGTGACAGTAGTAGACGGTGAATAGCAAGGTGTTTTTTTTTCCCAGAGTGGGAGATTAGAATTACTAGGTATCAAGAGTTCGAAGTGAGAGCGGAAATGTTTAAGGGAGATGCGCGTGGTAAATTCTTCACGCAGATGATGATAAGTTCCTTGAACGCATGGCCAGCAGAGTTTGTTGGAGCGGAATAATAGCGTCATTGAAGATATACCTCGCCAGTTAAACAAATGGGCAGGAGGTAAAGGAATACAAACACTTAGTAAATAGGATACAGGTTAGTTGGAGGATCTGCATCGGCTCATGCTTGTGGGCTGAAGTGATTGTTCTTGTGCTGTAAATTTCTTTGTTCTTTCTTTCTACTTTCCTGTCTTTTCCAGGTAACCCTTTTTTCCATGACTGATTAAACTCTGATCATCTTTGCTCTAAATGTACTTAATGACAGAGCCTCGACAGCCCTCTTCAACTAGGAATCCCATAGCTTCACTACATTCTGCATAAAGAAATTCCTATTCGTCTCCATATTGAATTAGTGAGCTCTTTCTTGGATTTTATGTCTGTCTCCTCACGTTTACAGATTCTTGCACAAGGGAAGATAAAGGAATTGACAAAGCTAATTCTTGAGGATTCAGCTGTAAATGTTGTCCGCATGGATCTTACTACAACATTTCACAACGGCAGGTTTGTCAGGAATATAAATCGCAATCCATGATGGTTATTAAATCGGATACAAGATTTGCTCGGTCATACTAGACAGAAGGGTGTTTAAGGATTTATTTTCTGATTGCCAGTCTGTGGCCAATGGTGTTTCACAAGGATCAGTGCTGCCAGTTCTATTTGTGATGAGCATCAGTGATTGAGATGAAAATGTTAGCGGACTAATTAGTAATTTTGAAGATGACATTTGCAATGGCATGAACTAATGAGGGATATTCGGGCGAATTGTGGATAATGAGGATGGATGTTAAAGGATCTTGCAGTATGTAGACGAAATGGAACGCTGGACAGAGAAATGTAAAGTTGAAATTCATCAACACAAGAGTGAGGTGATGCATTTTGGGAAGAAAATGTAAGGGAAAAGTATATTGTAAATGACCAGTCACATATGAACATTGATACACAGAGGATTCACGAGTGCTAATTCAAATCTTCCTGAAAATAATGGCAGGATGTGGTGATAAAGAATGTGTATGGCACGCTACCCTTCATAGGTCACAGTATAGATGTTTCCATGTCATATTGTAACTGAAGAAGTATTTTTAGAACGGAAACGTTTGGAATGGGGTTTGTAGTTCTCATCGCCACACTACATGAAGGATGTGGATGCTTTGAAGAGGATGCAAAGCAGGCTTACTAGCATGTTGCCGGGATCAGAATGTGATAACTATAAGAAGAAGTCGGACACAGTTGTATGGTTTTGCTAGAGTGTCAAAGGCTAAGGACCGAGCTGATACAGATCTATCGTATTAGAAGATGTGTGAATAGTGTGGATAGTTGGAATCTCTTTTCCAATGTGGAAATTCAACTACTGGGCGCTACGGTTTAAGCTGAGAGTGAGAAAGTTTAAAGGAGATCACAGAGGGAAGTTATATTTTCCGTGGAACGTGAAAACTGCTCGGGAGTTGATCGAAACAGAAGTGTAAGCAATATTTTGAAGTGGGATTTAGACAGCAATGTGAACAGGCAGAGAATAGAGTGACATAGCCCATGTGTAGGCAGATGGGTTTCGTTTGGAATAGCACCACGGTCAGCACAGTCATGGAGGGACGAATGGCCTATTGCTGTGCTATCGTCTTCTATCTTGTAACTTCCCAGCCTTTACCGTGTGAACGCCCCTCAGACAGTTGGATGTTTCATACAATTTCTTGCATCAATGGTTTCAACCTCAGCCGAGTGAAACTTCTCTGATGCCTCACCAATGCAAGAATATCTTTCCTTTGAGCACTAATACTGTTCATAATATTCTGGGTGTAGTCCGATTTGTGTTTTGTATTGTTTTCACAAGACCTCCTTATTTTTTAGACTCCATTCCCTTTTTTACTAAATACGAGCATTTGATTGTATTCTCTGTGACTTGCTGAAACTGTAGGCTACCTTTTCCAGACAGATACATAACGGCTCCTAGAACCCATTGTACAGTCAGTCCGAAACCAAATGGCGTTAGATTGACAATAAGTCGGGAAGGTTCTGAAATGTATAACAAAGAAGATAACAATAAACAATAACTGGACCCTTAAAAACGTTGGGAGACGCATGATTTTGTAAAAGGGGAATGTTTTTAAATTGGTTGGATTTCATAAGTTGGGATAAGAAAAGATGGCAGAACAGGTAAGGGTAGAGGAGGGGATTGACGATATGGGGCTATTTGAAGTTGTACAAACGTTTTGTCATGTTTTAACAAAGGCTAAAGATTAGCGTCGGAGAGAGTACAGTCCCTTATGGTCAATGATGTTGTCCATGTGGCCTGTATTATTGACGGAGATCCTAAAAATTATGATGAGTTAGGATTTACTGTGGAGACATTTATGGAACCTAGGGATCTTGGGAGAAT
Source organism: Chiloscyllium plagiosum (assembly GCF_004010195.1). Taxonomy (NCBI): domain Eukaryota; kingdom Metazoa; phylum Chordata; class Chondrichthyes; order Orectolobiformes; family Hemiscylliidae; genus Chiloscyllium; species Chiloscyllium plagiosum. The sequence continues at coordinate 2,135 of NW_025206114.1, read as the reverse complement.
AAATAGTGACGTTCTGAAAATAGTTCAAATTGTAGAACAGGAGGTGCTGGATTTCTTAAAATGCAAAATGGTTGATAAACCTTGGGACTTGATCGCAGGTATCCCAGCAACTCTTGAGAAGCTGTGGAAGAAATTGCGGGGGCCCTCGCAAAGATATTTGTATCACCGACATCCATTACAAACCAGAGACTGATGGCAGGTGTGGGTAAGTTGTTGGAGTAGATTCTTAGAGAAAGGATCTTCGTGGATGCGGAAAGGCAAGGACTGAATAGGGATAATCAGCAAAGCTTTGAGTATAGAAAATTTTGCCTCACAAACCAGATCGAGTTTGTCAAGAAGTAGACAAGTAAAGGATCCAGGCAGGGCTGTAAACCTTGTGTAAATGGACTTTAGCAAGGACTTGGACAAGGTTCTGCAGACTGGTTAATAAGTTTAGATCACATGTGTCTATCCTGATTCCAATTTCCGGCACTTGGCTATTCTTGCTTCAAGCTTTCAAGTGTTACTGACAGATTTCTTCAATGGCTTGCTGTTTCTTCCATCTACAACCCTTTTTCCCACCATCCTCAGCTCCCAGTGATATAAAACATAACCACTTCAGGTACCAATCGAATTCCTTTTTGAATGTCACGGTTCTGTTGGATGGTGACATATCTATTTCCGACTGCTTTTTTAACTGTCACTCGACCTTCCTGCCCCATGTGAATGAGGGTACAGTTGCAAAATTTAAAAAAAAAACGTTTGCATAGATACATGAACAGGAAAGATTTCGAGGGATAGGAGCCGGGAGCAGGCAGGTGGGACCAGTATACTTTGAGAGTATATTGGGCATCGTCTGTTTCCATGCTGGTGAACTCTATGATGTTGTGACAATGGTCAGCTATCGCCCTCGTTTCCAGCCTCAGACTGCGACCCCTTGATGGAGGATCAAGATGCCAATTAGACTGCCCACCAGGTTAATCTGGGGAGAGAACCTTATCCACCTCGGAGGGGACCTTTGTTAAATTCCACTCAATTCTTGACGATGAGACTAGCCCTGTAGGACCGCCCTGCTTGCCTTCCCCAGCGTCGGTATCTCTGACTCGTTGCCCCGCTCTACCAGCCCACACCTTGCATCAGTCTGCTAAATCCCTGGATGACGCCACTATCTGCCTGGCAGACACAGCTTGCTCATGCAACTGTTGAGCTTTTGATTTACTGACTTTTTATTATCCCCATTGCGTTGATTGTAAATTTTTCCCTGTGGGGATGGTGGCGCTCCTAATTTCAGGTGAAATCCTGCCAGTGACAACCCTTCTCCCACTTAGATTTCTCAATATTTGCCTTAAAATGTCCCTTGCTGGGTATTTTGCCAAGCTAACGAGACCCTAACCGTTTCTGTCAGACTCAGCTTTCGATCTGCGAATGTACCTCCCTCGTATGGTTCATTCAGTATATGTGCTGGACCGGACTGTATGCCAGTAAACAGTATACAGTTCCTCTCACACTGCTCCTGTTCTTACAAAAGGCCATCTGACCCTGCTGTCTGTCTTTTCATTCAACCGAGAAATGCTTTGCAACAGTCAGGGGTGATGGGCCACTTTACTAAGGCAAGCAACGGTCGTTTAACATATTCTTAAGAGCAATGATTTAGTTATCGTGCGATTCTCTACACCAAATGCTAAATGACCAAATTCGCCATCACCCGATTGGTTGACTCTTAACTCTTAGTCAAACAATTATTTTATCCTCGTCCTCTCATATTTTGTAATGTCCCAAACTGGTTATAATCTCTTTCAAATTCTTCTGTTGTGTCGAAGATAGTAAAGCTTAAACATCCGTGCCAAAAGATTCAACCAGAGATTCTTCCCTAGTATTATTGGACTTTTGTGTGGACGTCTCAACTTTTAAGTTTAATGTTGGTGCTTCTCGTTGTGCATCTTCTTTGTAGTCGGAACATCTGCTTGTGCTACACAGAAAGCCAATTTTTTTGTTGTGTCGCAGTATTCAGAATACTGGGGCTGTTCTCTCATTACAGAGAAACAAGCGGTGGTGATTTACTCTGAGGGACACCAGACGTCATTTAAGGAGGGAGGCTGCAAAGGTCATTCATTCATGGGAAGCTCACAGTGGGCATAGGACTTGAAGCCAGACTG
>NW_025206113.1:10497-11137 GCF_004010195.1 Chiloscyllium plagiosum | reverse complement strand
TAGAATTAAGGAGAATCCAAAGATGTTTTACAAATACGTTAAGGACAAAAGGGCAATGAGGGACAGAATAGGGCCCCTCAAAGATCAGCAAAGGTGACCTTTGTGTGGAGCCGCAGGAGATGGTACAGATACTAAATGAGTATTTTGCATAGTATTTACTGTGGAAAAGGACATGAATGGTTTAGAATGAAGGGAAATAGATGGTGACATCTTGAAAAATGTCCATATTACAGAGGAGGAAGTGTCTTGAAACGCATAAACGTGGATAAATCCCAAGGACCTGATCAGGTGTACCCTAGAGCTCTGTGGGAAGCTAGGGAAGTGATTGCTGGGCCTCTTACTGAGATATTTGGATCATCGATAGCCACAGGTGAGGTGCTAGAAGACTGGAGGTTGGCTGACGTGGCGCCATTGTTTAAGAAATGTGGTAACGACAAGCCAGGGTATACCAGTGCAGTGAGCCTGACGTCAGTGGTGGGCAAGTTGTTGGAGGGAATCCTGAGGGACAGGATATACATGTAGTTGGAAAGGCAAGGACTGATTAGGGTTAGTCAACATGGCTTTGTGCATGGGAAATCAAGTCTCACAAACTTGATTGAGTTTTTTGAAGAAGTAACAAAGAGGATTGATGAGGGCAGAG
>NW_025206113.1:7369-8727 GCF_004010195.1 Chiloscyllium plagiosum | reverse complement strand
TTTTTTTATTTCAAAAATATACTTTATTCATAAAACAATTTGATGGTCTGTAGGTCTGTACAGTTGGTCATGCCATACATACATAAACATTTACATACAGAGATCAGAATTTATCATTTGTATATGCAGGTCTGTTCGTTTATCAATCATATGTCCATATAATTAGCTGAGGCGTCAGCAGAGCCCAAATGACTGCGTGGGACCCTGTTCTTCTTTAGGCAATCAGACTTTACACAGTGGTCTTTCCCCACCGTGACTTGGCGGCAGCTGCCCCAAGCTTCAGCGCGTCCCTCAACACGCAGTCCTGGACCTTGGAATATGCCAGTCTGCAACACTCAGTCGGAGTCAACTCTTTCAGCCGGGAGATCAAAAGGTTTCGGACCGCCCAGAGAGCATCTTTAACCGAGTTGATGATCCTCCAGGCACAGTTGATGTTCGTCTCGGTGTGCGTCCCAGGAAACAGATCGTAAAGCACAGAGTCCTGTGTCACGGCGCTGCTCGGGACGAACCTCGACAAACACCACTGCATTCCTCTCCAGACTTCCTCTGCGTAGGCACATTCCAGAAGGAGGTGTGTGACAGTCTCATCCCCCCGCAGCCGCTTCGAGGGCAGCGTGCGGTGCGGCTGAGAGTCCGGGCATGCACAAAGGATCTCACAGGCAGAGCCCTTCTCACCACCAGCCAAGCCATGTCTTGGTGCTTGTTGGAAAGTTATGGCAATGAGACATTCTGCCAATTGGCTTTGATAGTCTGCTCAGGGAACCGCTCGATAGGATCCGCCCTCTCCTTTTCCCGAAGTGTCTCAAGGACACTACGTGCTGACCACTTCCTGATGGACTTGTGGTCAAAGGTGTTTTTCTTCATAAACTTCTCCACGAAGGATAGGTGGTACAGAACGGTCCAACTGCTCGGAGCGTTCCATGGCAGCAAGGCCCGGCCCATCCTTCACAACACCGGGGACAGGTAGAACCTCAGTACGTAGTGACGCTTGGTGTTTGCGTCCTGGGGGTCCATGCACAGCTTGATGCAGCCACACACAAAGGTGGCCATCAGGGTGAGGGTGGCATTGGCGTGTTTTTTCTGGTCGGGGGGTAACGATAGCCGTGCCTCCGGCCTGGGTATCCTGTTGTGAGGAGGCAACTTCACCATCTAATAGGTTAAGGAAGTGGTGGGCGGGCACCTCCTCGTCACCGACGTCATATACAGGAATGCTCCCCTGAGACTGATTAATGTGTACGCCCCAGTGGGTAAGAGTAAATAGTTGGCCATCCTGCAGCAGCTTCCACTGTTGCTGGCTACGTCCAGGCCGGTCATTCTGGCCGGAGACTTCAACTGTATCATTGATACAGATGGACGAT
>NW_025206113.1:0-6268 GCF_004010195.1 Chiloscyllium plagiosum | reverse complement strand
TTCCCTGTACATGGATGACATCGCCATTTTCTGCTTGGATCCGCTGTCCGTGCGCAGACTCATGTGCATATGTGACCAGTTCGAACGGGCCTCGGGGACCAAGGTAAATTGAGGCAAGAGCGAGGCCATACCTTTCGGGAACTGGGCCGACCAATCCTCGATCCCCTTCACCGTCAAGACCGACCATCTGAAGGTGCTGGGTATTTGGTTTAGGGGGGGCTGGGGCATGCACCAAGTCTTGGGAAGAGTGTATCAGTCTTGGGAAGAGCAAAGTGAGGCAGAAGCTGGGCAGATGGAAGCTACGGTTGCTCTTCATCACGGGAAAAAAGTCTGGTCATCAGGTGTGAGGCACTGTCATTGCTGTTATACGTGGCACAGGTCTGGCCTATTCCCAGAACCTGTGCCGCTGCAGTCACCCGGGCCATCTTCCAGTTTATATGGAGATCAAAGATGGAACGGGTCCGAAGAGATTCGATGTATAAAGACACATTGGGTTGGATTATCTGTTTGGCATGGGCGGGTTGGACCAAATGGTTTGTTTCCATGCTGTATATCTCTATGACTCTATGACTATAAGTGCACAAGTCAATTAACTGGGCGATGATTACATTAGGCCAGTTAACTCGGTAGTTAATTACATCAGATTTGTACATTAATTATATCAAATTAATAATTCAATTAACTCGGCATTTTGATGACATCAGGTCACTGTCTATTACATATCTACCGGTCAGATTCAGCTGATGTGGTCACTTGTTTATCTTGTAACCTTTGTCCCTGAATATCCTGTGATCTGCTGAGGTTCTGCCCTGCTCACCCATATCAGTTAATCATTCCCAATGTCTCCGTGTGCGAGCTGGCGTGTCTTTACTGATGCAGAGAGTCAATCACCTTTCTCTTTACTCTATGTTTCTTTATTTTTGTATTGATGTGCTTTGTTTGCCAACCCACTCACAATCACTCGGTATTTACTCCTTCCGCATTTCATTCAGTCATTCATCAAACTGTGGTCTCCCCACTCCCCAGCGCACTATCTCACCCGAAACTATGAAAAGATGAGAATACTAATCCCCCTCAGAACCATCTACCGGGACTTGAACAGCTTGCAGGACATCAAACAAGTTGCTCCATCAGCACGGACCTGTTAGATACAGATTGAATGGGGTCTCTGTCCCCTTTAAGAAAGTTACTGTCAAATCACGCCTCCGTGAAATGGAATGAATGAGGGAGGAGACCGGCAATAGGGAGTGAAATCTCAAAACCCAGCCGCGGGAATCCGTTTACTAACCCCTCTGCTTTTATTAAGTACATCTATAATTTCTGATTTGGTTAAATCATATAAGCCTGATATTCTTTCCCATTCTCTCTATCCTAAAAGGACTCACACCCTCATCCCCCTCCTAAAACTAACCTCCGGGATCGACATTTTAAGTTCCTGCCTAAATTCCTATTTTCTCTCCTCAGGACCTCGTCCTTTTCCCATCCTGTATCATAGGTTCCAATGTGTACAGCAACATCCTGCTGGTCCCTCTCCCCTTTGGGAATATCCTGCACCCTCTCTGAGATAGTTCTGAATTGTCTGTAGTGAGGGAATATTTGAATAACTGCCTGGACCCAGTTTGGAAGCTCTCTGGACAGATTTCAGATCCCATCACTGACTCACTCTTTATTGGAGGGACAGTGAGGTGCAGCAGCTCTATATTTGAATTCAGGCCTTTCCGAAGCCGTTTTCAATGTATTTGGTCGGGCAGTGTGTTGGGAAGGTGACTCGGCTGTTTACTGTGGTTATTGAATTGAGCAATAATTGGGTTGTGTACTCTGATTATCGAAGTGAAAAATAATTAAATTGTCTTCAACTGAAAAAGCAGTTTGTTTCGGCTTGAATTTAAAATTGAAAGAAATCAAGAGATGTTAACTATTTCTTGGAGAAAACATAAAACTGTCCTGCAGTATATTCCTCACAGACTAATCCAGCAACAATCGAACATAGTCACGTTAAACATGGACACGGAGACATTCTGTGTGTCTTAAAAAGTATTAAGGTAAATAAGTCCCTGGGTCCTGATGGGATCGATCCCAGAATATTGAGAGAGACAAGAGAACAAATTGCTGCAGCATTGACAGACATCTTTGTATTCTCTCTGGCCACAGGTGAGGTCCCAGAGGACTGGAGAATAGCTGAAGTTGTCCCATTGTTTAAGAAGGGTAGCAGGGAAAATCCTGGGAATTACAGACCTGTGAGCCTTATGTCAGAGTAGGGAAATGATTGGAAAAGATTCGCAAGGACAAGATCTATACACATTTAAAAGAAAATGGATTTATTAGTGACAGACAACTCGAGGATTTTGTGCGGGAGAGATCGTGCCTTACTAACTTGACCATGTTTTTTGAGGAGATGATGAAGATGATTGACGAGGGAAGACCAGTTGATGTTGTCTACATGGACTTCAGTAAAACCTTTGACAAGGCCCCTCATGGCAGACTGGTACAAAAGGTGAAGTCAGATGGTGTCAGGGGTGAGCTGGCAGGATGGATTTTCCTGTTTAGAACTGACTCAATCATAGGAGACAGAGGGTAGTGGTGGAGGATACTTTTCAGAATGGAGGGCTGTGACTAGTGATGTTCCACAGGGATCAGGGCTGGGACCTCTGTTTTTCATGGACTTTATCAATAATTTGTAAGAAAATATGGCTCGTCTAAGTTTGCAGACGATAAAAAGATTGGGACGATACAAAGCTTGATGGAGTTGTAGATATTGAGGAGGATTGTCAGAGGATACAACAGAATATTGATCAGTTGGAAGCATGGACAGAAAAACGGCAGATGGAACTTAATCCAGACAAATGTGAGGTGATGCATTTTGGAAAGTCAAATGCAGTTGGAAATTATACAGTGAATGGCAGACTCCTTTGGAGCATTAATATGCAGAGGGGTCTGGGTGTGCAGGTCCACAGATCACTGAAGGTGGCAGTGCTGGTGGATAAGGGGGTTAAAAAGGCCTATGGCAAGTTTGCCTTCATTGGAAGGAGCATTGAGTATATGAATAGTCCAAAGATGGGCAGGTTAGGTGAATTGGCCAAGCTAAATTGCCCATAGTGTTCAGCGATGTGTAAGTTACACACATTATTCAGGGGAGACTTAGAGTAAAAGGGGAGGGAAGTGGGTCTGGATGGGATACTCTTCAGAGGATCGGTGTGGACTTGTTCAACCAAATGGCCTGTTTCCACACTGTCGGCATTCTATGATTTCTATATTAGGAAAGTTATGCTCCAGCCTTATAGAACACTTGTTAGGCTGCATTTGGAATATTGCAAACTTTGCTACCTTTCCCCACCCTCCTCTCTGACTGAACACCTCCATCCCCACCCCCAATTCACCTATTGTACTCTTTGCTACCTTTCCCCACCCTCCTCTCTGACCTAAGAGGCTTCCTGCTTTCATTCTTGATATGGGGCTTTTGCCCGAAACATCGATTTTCCTGCTCCTCGGATGCTGCCTGACCTGCTGTGCTTTTCCAGCACCACTCTGATCTAAACCCTTGGAATATTTTGTCCAGTCCGTATCACCACACTACCAGAAGGACGTTGATGCTTTGGGGTGTGTGGGGGGCGAGGGGGAGTTGGTTCAGAATAGATTTACTAGGGTGTTGCGTTGGTATGTGAGATTTTGAAGAAAGATTAGATAGACTGGATTTGTTTTCACTGGAATGCAAGACGTTGAGGGCTGACCCAGTAAGATTGTGAATGGCATTGGATGAAGTGGAAATATGAGGCTTTTTCCCAGGGTGGAGGGGTCAATTACGAGGGGCACAGGTTCAAACCACAAGGAGGGAAGTTTAAAAGAGATGTGCAAGGCCCGTTTTTCACACAAAGGGTGGTGAGTGCCTGAAATATACTGCCAGAGGAAGTGATAGAAGCAGACACATTAGCAGCATTCAAGGGAATACCTGGACAAATACACAAATAGGAAGGGAATAGAGGGATACGGATCCTGGAAATGAAGACAGTTTTAGTATGGAAGGGTAACATGTGTCAGCGCAGGCTTGGAGGGCCGCAGGGCCTGGTCCTGTGCTGTATTGTTCTTTGTTCTTCATTGTTCAGTGAGCTCATCCTGCATTTAAAACACTGCAACAGGGATGCTATGAAAAGGCAGTAACCTGGAAACAGCTCCAGGTTACTGAGATACAGACCCACCTTCGAGGATACAGTCCCAGATGTGGCTTTCCCAGACTAGTGCACATGGAAGTTTGATTATTGAGTTTTATTTTTGAAAATAACCCTCCCCTGGATACTATTGAGTTAAAAATATCAGTGCAATCACATTTTCAGAATTCCAGTGTCTTTCCAGTCAGATCGCTACTCCGACCCCCTTGATTAGATTCCAGTCTGTAACTCACTCCAGGATATTTATTATTCTATGTATAAACTTCTTGGTACACACAAAAAAGAAATCACTGGAGAAGCACAGCAGGTCTGGCAGCATCTGTGGGGGGATAAGAGAGTTAACGTTTCTAATCCAGTGCCACTGGGTTTTTGAAACATCGACCCCTTCCTCCCAGGAAGTGAGACTTCTCTGAACTGTTTCCAATGTAAGTATATCCTTTTAATAAAAGAAACTAAAAATGAACTCAATACTCAAGGTGTGGTCTGAACAATGACTGTGCGGTTGTAACAAGACCTCCCAAATTTTATACATTATTCCCTAATGTTAAAGGTCAATATTCCATCTGACTACTTACTTCTTTGATGTACCTGTATGTTACTCTTTAGTGATCCCTCTCCAAGAACAGGCAGATCCCCCTCGTTAGTCTGTCTCTTTTTAAATAATGTCCTGCTCTCTGTTATTCCTGTCAATCAAACAACCTCATGCCACAGCCACATTATACTCCAGGTTCCTTTTCCTTCCCATTTGCTCAACCCAGTAGTTTAATGTGATTGTAAATAGTTGAGGTCACTGAAACTGAACCATTTATTCTGATTCTCTGTTTCCTGGTAATCAGGATTTCATCTTCTGCCCTGCTTATATATCATCACTGGCAAAATGCAACAATATCTTATGTGGCATCTTTTACACAGCTTCTTGTACAGAGCTTTATAAAATCATGAGGGGCCAGAGACAAGATGAATAGCCAAGGTCTTTTCCCCAGGGCAGGGGAGTCCAAATCCAGATGGCACAGGTTTAAGGTGAGAGGGGAAAGATTTAAAAAGAACCTGAGGAGCAACATTTTCATGCAGAGGGTGTGTGTGTATGGAATGGGCTGCCAGAGAAAGTGGTCCAGGCAGGTACAATTACAACATTTCGGAGACATTTGGACAGGGACATGAATAGGAAAGATTTAAAGGGATAAATAAATATTGTACTGTTTCCAGAACACTGAAAGTAAATGTAATCTTGAACAACTCTACTACAATCCTTGTCCAGAATTGCATGTGAGACAATCTATTTTACTGAATTTGCCTGTGCCAAGGATGTGTTTATGGGATGTTATGCTATTGGAGCAGTTGCTGTTTATGAGATAAATAACCTATTATCCTGCTAAGTTTTCCAATAGTTATTGCAACTCTTTTTTTGTTTGTAATTTGATTTTGATTTTATTATCATGTGTACTCAGTACAAAGACACAAGAAAAGTGTATAATGTCATCACACAATGCACCATTTTAGGTACAAGTACCTCGGCACAGAATCTTAAGAAGGTAGAAAAAAAAACTTAAAAACTAAACAATTTTTATTCTTACAGTAATTATTGTATCACATAAAATATATGATGTCAGGAGTGTGATGGAATCCTTCCCACTTGCCTGGATGGGAGCAGCTCCAACAACACTCAAGAAGCTTGACACCATCCAGGACCAAGCAACCCGCTTGATTGGCACCACATCCACAAACATTCAATCCCTCCACCACCGGTGCTCAGGAGCAGCAGTGTGTCTATCTACAAGATGCACTGCAGAAATTCACCAAAGTTCTTTAGACAGCACCTTCCAATCCATCTAGAAGGACAAGGGCAGCAAGTACCTGGGAACACCACCACCTGCAATGTACCATCCCAGCCACTCACTACCCTGACTTGGAAATATACCATCATTCCTTCAGAGTCATTGGGTCAGAATCCTGGAATTCCCTCCCTACCGGCATTATGGGTCAACCCACAGCAAGTGGACTGCAGTGATTTAGGAAGGCAGCTCACCACCACCTTCTCAAGCACAAATAGGGATGGGCTATTAATGCTGGCCAGCCAGTGATGCTCAAGTGCCATAAAATTAATT
>NW_025206112.1:4542-11134 GCF_004010195.1 Chiloscyllium plagiosum | reverse complement strand
GAATGAACTCACAAGCATGTGTAGTTTACAAGCTAACTCGCAGCAACCACAAAGCGAAATAAATCATACAAGGAAAAAACATTGCGTGTGAGTGACAAAAATGGGAATAGTCATGCGTGATCTTAACTTCCCATCTAAAACTCTCGGTTGCATTGTAAAAAAATTTGGAGAACCATAATCAAAAAAATCCCACATGTCCCATAAAACATCACGAGGGCTATCTGGGTAATTGATTACTCTACTGGTGACTTAATTTTCCTATTTTCTTGGAAAACGTCTCTTTAATTGTGAGCAACAGAAAAGGTTTTCTTTTGCCAGCAAGAAATAAATATGTGATTAACCTTTGTTCGTTTCATATATAAGAACACTGAGACCCCTCTGCAGTGCACATCTTTTGCGTTTTTATCGATTTTAATAGTAGCGTGTCTTTTGATTCTTCCCAACAAAGTATGTGACCTCGCATTCCCTACATGAAACTGCATCTGCCAAGAATACTCCAATTGTTGGAGGGAATCCTGAGGAACAGAATGTACATGTATTTGGAAAGACAAGGACTGATTCGGGATAGTTAACATGGCTTTGTGCGTGGGAAATCATGTCTCACAAACTTGATTGAATTTTTTTAAGAAGCAACAAGGAAGATTGATGAGGGCAGAGCAGTAACTGTGATCTATATGGACTTCAGTAAGGCGTTCAACAATGTTCCCCATGGGAGACTGATTGGCAAGGTTAGATCTCTTGTAACAGCAGTGGACCTAACCCAGACCCTTGTGGTACGTCGCCAGTACCTGGACACCAAGAAGAACATGTTCCATCAACTATAACACTGTTTTCTATTGACAAGCCAATTACTGATCAAAGCTGCCATCTCTCCCACAATTCCATTCCACCGCACTTTTTATAATAGCCTATTGTGGGGAGCCTTATCGAACAACTTGCTGAAACCCATATACACCATATCAACCGGTTTACTGTCATCTCCCTGTTTGATGACTTTGTCAAAAAGGTCAATACGATTCGTTGGCAAGGCATACCCATAAAAAAACCGTGCTGACTGTCCCTGATCAGTTTATTCTTTTCTAGATGGTCATAAAGCCTATCTATAATAACCTTTTCCAACACGTTACTGACAACTGCAGTGAGACTCACAGGTCTGTAATTAACAGGGTTGTCTCTACGACACTTTTTGAACACGGGAACAACATATGCTATGCTCCATTCCACAGGCACTATTCCTGTAGACAACGATGATTTGACGATCGATGCCAAAGGCTCATCAATCTCTTCCCTTGCTTCCCAGAGGATACTAGGACAGATTCCATACGCCCCAGGGGACTTGTCTGTTATCACATTCTACAGCATTTCTATCACCTAATGCTTGTGAAACTCAATATCGACTACTCTAGACACAAGTACCTCAATATATTCCTCGTCAACATTTTCATTTTCTACAGCGAACACTGTCGAAAAATATTTATTTAACGCTTCCCCTATCTCCTCTGACTCCACACACAACTTCCCACTGTTATCCTTGATTGTCCCAAATTTAACTCTCGTCATTCTTTTTTTCCTGACATACCTATGGAAAGCCTTAGGGTTAACCCTGATACTATCTGCCAACAACTTCTCATGTCTCCTCCTGGCTCTTCTCACTTCTCTTTTTAGATCTTTCCTGATATCGTTGGAATCCTCGAGCGCCCTAACTGAGTTTTCACATTTTGTCCTAACATAAGACTTCTTGTTCTTCTTCACCAGGGATTCCACTTCCTTAGTAAATCACGGCACACGCGTTCTATATCTTCCTCCCTGCCTGACAGTTACATACTTACTGGCTCTTCTCAGCTCTCTTTATAGGTCTTTCCTGATATCGTTGGAACCCTCGAGCGCTCTAACTGAGTTTTCACATTTTGTCCAAACATAAGACTTCTTGTTCTCCTTGACCAGGGATTCCACTTCCTTAGTAAATCACGGCTCACGCGTTCTATATCTTCCTCCCTGCCTGACAGTTACATACTTATCTAGGACACAAAGGAGCTTTTCCTTGAATAAGATCCACATTTTAATGTGCTCACCCCCTGCAGTTTCCTACCACATTCTACGCTTCCTAAATCTTACCTCATTGCATCGTAATTTCCGTTCCACCAGCTGAAACTCTTGCTCCGTGGAGTACACCTATCCCTTTTAATCATGAAAGTAAACCTGAGAGAATTGTGATCGCTGTCTCCAAAGTGCTCACCTCCTTCCGAATCTAAAACCTGGCCAGGCACATTACCCAGCACTAAATCGAAAGTGGTTTCGTCCCATGAAGGCATGTCTACATACTGTGTCAGGAGGGCTTCCTGACACACTCTTTGACGATTTGGATTTTGTCTTGAGTGTTCCAGAGTTTTTAGTTTTCCCAGAGTCCAGATGAAGTTTACATTCCTCACGTACGTGAGCGAAAATTCTTTCAATGTCTCAGATCAGTTCCTGTCCCGAGAACATCAGAGTCAATGTCCCGTCCTCTACTCGGTCCGACAGTTCACACTTCTTCATTCTCCTCTGATTCCATTTCCCAAAGAGTTTCTCAAGATTTACAAAGCTGGAGCCTAAATTATATGGTTTGCTTCCTAAACATTTTTTCAACTGCCAACTGACAATATTTTCACAGTATCTCTTCACAATCCTCTGGCTTGCACCATGTCCAGGGATGAGAAGTCCCGTTTGCTGGAGAGATTCCCGAGGCTGGTGAATTTCACTTTGGAACAAAGATGGTTATGTGGCAATTTCCTGCGGTTGTTTGTCATGATGGGAGAGGGAGCGGTGGGGAATGAGCACTTTGACGATCAGGAGGAAGTGTTGCCACTGACCCGAGTCAGAGAACAGAGGACTGAGATTAAAGGAATCTAATGAAAAGCGGCACTTCTGCTTAGGACGTTCAATAACAACTGCAGAAACCCGATGTGTCGAGCAGTGTATTTGGAAAGAGAAACAGAGATAATGTTTTCAATATGGAACATTTCTGATGAAGAACTCGAGTTTCCCAAGTCTACTCAAATTACCGGCCTGGTTTGCAAAATAGGTTTTCTGAACTTTGAGCATGAATTGTTTCTGCAGGAAAGCATTCATAACGGGGTCAGCAGGATTCGAACCTACGCGGGGAATCCCCAAAGATATTGCTAGATCTATCGCCTTAACCACTCGGCCATGACGACAGACAGCACAGCTGGGCTGATCATTGATCAAATCAGCCGTGATCTCATTGAAAGCTCTCCCTGTCTTGATGAGCTAAATGCTTCCATCTCGTTTCATACCTTTGCTGTCATTTGTAAGGTGCGAGACACCAATGTTCAGCCAAACCGAGTCAAAATTATTTAATGAAAGGAAAATCACACTTAGCAATTTGCTAGATCTCTTTGCGAACATGACCAGCAGAGGTAAGCAAGGGAGCTATTGATCTGAGTATTCTTGGACCTGAAGCAAACAAAGGTTAGTGACATATTCAATTCTTTTTCTGGCGAACGAAATGTTCTTTCCTGATGGTTACAATAAAAGAGATGGTTCCCAATAAAAGACAAAGATTAAGTCGCATCTAGATATATTTCAATGTGACACGATTCATTTTCCGTCTCTAATTACTGCAGAGATGGAGGGGGTGACTTACGTTTCTTCACTCTTCAACTCCTCAGCACGGAGGTACAGACATGAAACCGCTAGAGATGGGAGTTCTTGAATTGGGAACCAGCGACACTGAAGCAACTAGGCAAAAGTGAAGACTGCAGATGCTGGAAACCAGATTTCAGATCAGAGTGATGCTGGAAAAGCACAGCAGGTCAGGCAGCATCCGAAGAGCAGGCAAGTCGACCGTTTTATTGCCAGTCCTGCTGCATTTAGCAAACAATTTTCGTTTTTGGCTCAGAATTCCAGAAACTGCAGCTATTTGTTTTATGTTAACCTTCATAATGTTTTGGACAAAACCAATGACCTGCCAGCATCGGAAAATCGGCAGATGTACTGGTACACCGATATGTTTGCTGAACAATACAAAAATTCCATGAGCGGGAATACGATCCGGGCCACGGTGCTGACAGTACCGAATCCTCACAAGTAAATAACAAGACAAGGCGATAGATACTATAGTATTTGCTGTAAATAAAACACACTTTCTGAACATTTCTGTTGCAGATTATTTTCAACTTGTCTTCGAAGATTTACAAAGTGGGAAAAGGCCATTCCGTCCGTGTGCATTGCGGCTAATCAGAGAACCATCCATTCTAGTCGCAGTTTCCAACTTAGGCTCAAAGTCTCGTGTGTTCTTACGTTTCCAGGGCAAATGTCAATGAAGTTGTCCTCTGTTCTTAAATGGCACAACAACGGGCCATAAGTATGACACTTCCATAACGATTTGTAACACTTTTGAGGAACTCATGCTCATTTTCACCCACAGAGGGAGACACACAGTAAGATACCCCCAAACTGACGGCGGTGTCCGTTGTGGAGAGCTGGAATTTGAACTGGACAATCGGACAAATGCAAGTTTTTAATTCGGAAGCACAGAGGCGACGTCCCCCAGGACTTCACAGGAGAGCGTCAACGTAGACCATGGTTAAAGCAAGACACCCCGTTCGAGCCAGGTAGGACTCGAATCTACAATCTTTCTGACCCGAAGTCAGACGCGTTATCCATTAATCCACTGGCCCAAGACACTCGATGCCCGTTGGCAGAATGTCGATATGTAATGCCATGTACTTTCACGGAATCAGAATTAAAAAGGTGAATAAGCAGCGAAGATACTCACCAACATTGCTTCACTTCGAAGTTTCCAATTTGTGAAGCAGTGCCTTTCACTGGCAAAGGAGAGACATTTGTCCTCAGCTGCCTGCTTCAGGGTCGCCTCCTTCTCTGCTGGAAGTTTCCATCGTTTTAATCACAGTCACGACGCGATTTCATGATCCACTCCAGTGAAAAAGTGTCATGGTGTCGTCCAAACAAGACCCTGCAGATACTCAACGAGAGACCTCCGATCATTTCGAGCTCTGGATGTGGAATTATACGAGATGCATGACACCTTTTATTGGCGCCGCCACTTCACTGCAAATTAGCGGCTCATAACGAGCCGTTGTTAGCATCAGCTTGATTTGTACCTTCCTGCAGTGCATTTGCTAAACAACATCAGATAGATCCCATCCGGCCCAACTGACTTATCTATTTTCAAACTCTGCAGTATGTCTAATATCTCTTCCTTGTGAACCTCCATCTCTTCTATTCTAAATGCAAGTATCTCTGTATCTTCCTCGCCAACATTTCCATTTTCTATAGCGCACACTGTCGAAAAATATTTATTTCGTGTTTCCCCTATCTCCTCTGACTCCACACACAACTTCCCACTATTATCCTTGATTGTCCCAAATTTAACTCTCGTCATTCTTTTATTCCTGACATACCTACGGAAAGCCTTAGGGTTAACCCTGAACCTATCTGCCAACAACTTCTCATGTCTCCCCCTGGCTCTTCTCAGCTCTCTTTTTAGGTCTTTCCTGATGTCGTTGGAACCCTTGAGCGCTCTAACTGAGTTTTCACATTTTGTCCAAACATAAGACTTCTTGTTCTTCTTGACCAGGGTTTCCACTTCCTTAGTAAATCACGGCTCACGCGTTCTATATCTTCCTCCCTGCCTGACAGTTACATACTTATCTAGGACACAAAGGAGCTTTTCCTTGAATAAGATCCACATTTTAATGTGCTCACCCCCTGCAGTTTCCTACCACATTCTACGCTTCCTAAATCTTACCTCATTGCATCGTAATTTCCCTTCGACCAGCTGAACCTCTTGCTCCGTGGAGTACACCTATCCCTTTCAATCACGAAAGTAAACCTGAGAGAATTGTGATCGCTGTCTCCAAAGTGCTCACCTACTTCCGAATCGAAAACATGGCCAGGCTCGTTACCCAGTACTAAATCGAAAGTGGCTTCGTCCCTTGAAGGCATGTCTACATACTGTGTCAGGAAGCCCTCCTGCACACTCTGGGCAAGAACTGACCCATCTAAAGTACTCATACTGTAGGGATCCCAGTCAATATTTGGATTTTGTCTTGAGTGTTCCAGAGTTTTTCATTGTCCCAGAGTCCAAATGAAGTTTCCATTCCTCACGTACGTGAGCGAGAATTCTTTCAGTGTCTCAGATCATTTCCTGTCCCGTGAACATCAGAGGCAATGTCCCATCCTCTAATCCGTCCGACAGTTCACACTTCTTCATCCTGATTCCATTTCCCAAAGAGTTTCTCAAGATTTCCAAAGCTGGAGCCTAAATTACATGGTTTGCTTCTTAAAGATTTTTTTCCAACTGCCAACTGACAATATTTTCACAGTAACTCTTCACAATCCATTGGCTTGCACCATGTCCTGGGATGAGAAGTCCCGTTTGGTGGAGAGATTCCCGAGGCTGGTGAGTTTCACTTTGGAACAAAGATGGTTAAATGGCAATTTTCTGCGGTTGTTTGTAAAGATGGGAGAGGGAGCGGTGGGTAATGAGCACTTTGACGATCAGGAGGAAGTGTGGCCACTGACCCGAGTCAGAGAACAGAGGACAGGGATTAAAGGAATCTCATGAAAA
>NW_025206112.1:1409-4435 GCF_004010195.1 Chiloscyllium plagiosum | reverse complement strand
TTTTCTGGCGAACGAAATGTTCTTTCCTGATGGTTACAATGAAAGAGATGGTTCCCAATAAAAGACAGAGATTAATTCGCATGTAGATATATTTCAATGTGACACGATTCATTTTCAGTCCCTAATTACACCAGAGATGGAGGGGGTGAGTTACTTTTCTTCACTCTTCAACTCCTCAGCACGGAGGGACAAACATGAAACCGCTAGAGATGGAGTTCTTGAATTGGGAGCCAGAGACACTGAAGAAACTAGGCAAAAGTTAGGACTGCAGATGCTGGAAACCTGACTTTAGATCAGAGTGATGCTGGAAAAGCACAGCAGGTCAGGCAGCATCCGAGGAGCAGGAAAGTCGACGTTTCTGTTGCCAGTCTTGCTCCATTGCGCAAACAATTTTCCTTTTAACAGAGATAATGTTTTAAGTATGGAACATTTCTGATGAAGAACTCGAGTTCCAACGTGTAACTAAATTACCGTCCTCGTTTGCAAAATAGGTTTTTTGAAATTTGAGCGAAAATTCGCCCAGCAGCAAGTCATTCATAACGTAGTCAGCAGAATTTGGACGTACGCGGGGAAACCCTAATGGATTTTTCACCTATCACCTTAACCACTCGGCCATGAGTACTGACTAAAAAGCAGAGTTGAGCATTAACCAAATTCCTGAAGCCTTTCCTGAAGAAGGGCTTATGCCCGAAACGTCGATTCTCCTGTTCCCTGGATGCTGCCTGACCTGCTGCGCTTTTCCAGCAACACATTTTCAGCATTAACCAAATCAGCCGTGATCTCATTGAAAGCTGTCGCTGACTTGATGGGCTAAATGCTTCCATCTCCTCTCCCACCTCTGCTGTCAATTGTAAGGTGCGAGACACCAATGTAAAAGAAGAAAATCACAAAGTTAGGAAAAGATATATATGCAGCCAATTTGAGTCAAAATTATTGATTGAAAGGAAAATTACACTTGGCAATTTGCCAGATCTCTTTGCAAACATGACCAGCAGAGCTAATCAAGGGAGGTATTGATCTGAGTGTTCTTGGACATGAAACAATCAAAGGTTAGTGACATATTCATTTCTTTTTCTGGCGAAGGAACTGGTCTTTCCAGATGCTCACAATGAAAGAGATTTTTCCCAATAAAAGACGGCAAATAAGTCCCATTAAACGCTGACACCATCGTGAGCGCTGCTGTTTCACAATGCCACAGAGTCAGGGTCAATTCCCGCCTCAAGCAACGGAATGTGTGGAGTTTGCACATTCTCCCCGTGGCTGCGTGCACTTGCTCTGGTTTTCTCCCACAGTCCAAAAATGTACCGGTTAGGTGAAATGGCCGTGCTAAATTGACAGGGTGAATGGAGAGAAATGCATTTGGGCTGGGGCGGGTCGGTGTGGAGTTGCTGGGCCGAAGGACCTGTTTCCACATTGTAAGTATTCTGATCTACAGTAATCAATGGCCAAGGTATGGCGCACGTTGTTCAATGGGGCATACATGACTTTTCGATTGTTTTTCTTCAAAGTTTCTTTTCAATTCAAACGGGAGTAGAAGAAGGGAAATGAATGTCTCCCATAATCCTTGCCTTCTTTTATCATTCACAGGCAGTATTTTTTCCTGTACGTTTTTTTTTCACACTGTGGTTACTGTTAGTGTTCTTGTAAGCTACACCGGCTGGTTTCCTCTTTCCTCAATGGTCCCCATCTCTACCCAAACACATTTTCCATCCTTATCTCCTGAATCAATGTAATCTCTAACCATTGCATAATTGCCACGGAAACTGGGCTTTTTACACGCCTGTGTATGTCATTTTCCAATATTAATTGATCTTTTACTGTGTTGCAATTGCGCATGACAAGAGGAAAACAGAATAGAGGCAGGTGGTCCTGGGTTTCAAACGCACGTAATTGCAGCTAAAACGCAGATTATTGCACACAATGCGATCACGGAAGCATGCACCGAACCGCCAGGAAGCACACAATAAGTACAATGCTGGATGTCGTGTCAGGAACAAGACCAGAATCACAACAGAAATACGTCTCTTGGGTACTATTTTGGATGTATTTCTCAATGAGCTATCATGTTTTACATATGTTCCATCCGGAGTTGCCTCACACAAGGAAGTCACCAGTGCTGCAGATGGTCATATAATCCAAGTTCCAAGTCCCGGAGTCAGAGACACTCAGTGCCCTGTGTGTACCTGCAAGGAACAGCTGTGCATGGGGTTTACAGGGTAAATGAACTGCATGAATGCAGCTCGATGGTCGTCTGTCTGCTTCTCCTGTATAGTTTTCTGTGCAGTCCCTGCGTGCAATCTTGTCAACGACGTTTGTCCGTCACAAGATGGGCATTGGTCACTTGTCTCTGAGAGGCGCTGTTGGTTTTTGTGTTGTCATAATTCCGAGTGTAAGGAGGAATCTGATTGTCAGTTCCCAGAAACTTACTTTAATAAATGGCTGCGTGTTTTTTAACTTGCCGCGTGGCATATCCTCATTGCGAAGTTCGTGCACTGCGAATCACGTTGCGGGACTGTCCAATTTGGGCAAAGAATTTGTGTGGCAGTCAGGAGTTGCCACGACCAGCTATCCCTAGTTGCAATACGGACAAATGGCAAGAACTGCAAATTCGATTAGAGCAGCACAGGTTTAATGTGACAGGGCACACAGAAGGCAGCCAGAAGATTTCTGGGTGTAGGGCAATCACCCA
Source organism: Chiloscyllium plagiosum (assembly GCF_004010195.1). NCBI lineage: Eukaryota > Metazoa > Chordata > Chondrichthyes > Orectolobiformes > Hemiscylliidae > Chiloscyllium > Chiloscyllium plagiosum. Next base: position 1,746 of record NW_025206112.1, on the reverse strand, counting down.
AGGTACCTTTTCATATGAAAGTCTGTGCATCAGTAGAATCTGGGACCCAAGTAGTCTATGTTGGTTATTCATATTCCAGGCAACTTGTGTTGTTCCCCGTTTACTCTGAAAGTGAATACACATAGTTATTTCACCGTTATTTCGAAAGAAGATCCTGCATTGAATCTGTTCGCCGTTTTTTGATGCTGTGGCGAAAAGGTGAGCAATCGCGATGTGAAACGTTGCTATACTTTCATTTCCTTCATTACTGTCCTGGTGAGGGAGAAAGGTGATTTGCTCTCTCGATCAGATGGGGGCAACGGCGCATTGATGGTCTAATTTAATCACGGATATAATT
>NW_025206112.1:0-1280 GCF_004010195.1 Chiloscyllium plagiosum | reverse complement strand
TTTTTTTTTTGCAAATGGTGTATTCAAACCGTTGCCGGTGGCTGGAGCATCTCAGAGTTTTCGAGCATGGAAACAAATCCCGCGATCCAACTTGCCATTGCTGAATAGATAACCGAAATTAATGCATACATATCTGCCAATATTTTTGCCTTATCTCTCCGCGGTCTTCCTGTCTATACACCCATTCAGATGCCTTTGAAATGTTGTGAATGCACCAGACTCTGCCACTAAATGTGGCAATTCATTCCACACACACAAAAGTTCTGTGTGAAAAACATGTGTCCCTCACATCCCTTTTAAATTTTTCCTCTCTCACATTAAACGTGCGATGTAGATTTGAACTCGCGTGTCTTGTGAAAAAATACTCCCTGACTATTTATTTTGTCTGTCTTCCTCATGATTTTATAAGCTTCTGTGAGGCCATATCTAAGCACTGAAGCTCCTGGGAATCTGACGAAGCCTATTCAGTTTCGTTTCTCATGTCCAAGCAGTGCTTGCAAATCCTTGTAAAGGTTTTCTAAACTTACACTTGCAAGAAGTGTGTCCAGCTGCAGCACTTGTTTGACCGCGTGGCCACTCTGGAACTGCGGGTGGACTGTGCAGCATCAGCAATTCTGGAGAGTTATGTTGCCTCCCAGGTGCTCAGGCCAGTGATGTCGCCCATCGGCTGAAGAGCATTCGAAAAGGGGATCGTGAACAGCCAGTTGTCTTGGTGCATACAGGCACGAACGAAAAAAACATGAGGACCTGCAGGGATAATTCAGGGAGCTCGGAGAGAAATTAAGCGAGGGACCTCAAAGGTTGTAATCTCGGGATTACTGCCGGTGCCATGTGACTGCCAGCGTAGAAATGAATAAAAAAAGGCACGATGTATACGTGACTTGAGGAATGGTGCTGCAGGGCGGGTTTCAGATTTGTTGTACTGTGCGACCAGTTCTGGACAATGAAGGGACTATAAGAAAATTGACGATCTACATCTGAACCAGACGGGAACGAATGTCCTTTCGGGAGTTTTTGCTACTGCTGTTGGGGAGGTTTTATACTAATGTGGCTGCAAACCACAAGATTAAACAAGTCGGCAGTGCGGTGGAAACTGGAAACGCTAAGAATCAGGAAGATAGCATTAATAATGGGAAGAGTAGGCAGAGAGCAGATGAATGCAAAAGAACTGGTGGCCTGAAATGCATCTACTTTAATGCATGGAGTATGGACAGATGAACTTAGGGCTTAGATTGGTGCCTGGAAAAATGACGTTATTGCGATCACAGAGATTTAGTTGA
>NW_025206111.1:0-11133 GCF_004010195.1 Chiloscyllium plagiosum | reverse complement strand
TTTTCATGAATGTTCTGTTATTGAATGTTACAGACAGGCAGACCAGAGGATTTTGTGAGCCATCCCTGAGTGAGGTATGGGGGCTGTATTCACACTGAATCTGGGTGTACAACATGACCAACAAACGAAGCACAAGTTGCAGAGAGTGGAAGCTCTGTGAAGAGAGATGAGGGGCCTCTTTCGTAACCAGCCTGGGTTTTCCAATTACATTTCCCAATTCACTTCAAACCGTGTGGGACAGTACTGAAAGGCTGAATAGTCTCCAGTGTTTCTGTGTAACAGGTTATAGGAGTGAGTAGCCTGCAATTGCTCCTGTCCAGCAGGTTTGAGTAGCTGAATGGAACACAGGAACATCGGACTGAGGAGCAGGAGTGGGTCATTAGATACTTTGACTCTTCTCCACCAGGCACTAAAATTGGAGCTGATCAGGTTGTGGTCTCAGCCCCACTTTCCTGTCTGCGTCCCATTGTGCATGACTCAATTCTTTGTCAAATATTTAACTAACGCAGCTTTCAATCAATGTGAACATCGAGACACGATAACCTTCCACTGAAGAGAATTCCGACTTGAAAGGTCCTTTCAGAATTATTCGTCATCCCTCTTACAGAATCAGAGAGTCATGCAGAATGGAATCAGACCCATTGGTCCAATCTGTTCACTCCGATCAGATATGAAATCTGATTTAGTCCCATTTGCCAGCATTTGGCCAATATTCCTCCTGTAATTGTACCCGCCTTGACCACTTCCAATGACTGCACTTTCTGTACACACACCACTGTCTGTGTGAATATTTACCTTCAGGTCCCTTCTAAATCATTCGCCCTCTCCCCTTCAACCTATGCTGTCTTGTTCTGGACTCCCCTATCCTTGGGAGCAGAACATGGCTGTTCAGAATATCCATGCCCCTGATGATTTTATAAACCTCTATAATGTTGCCTCTCAATCTCTGACATTCCGGGGGAAACACCTCAACGTAATCAGCCTCTCCCTATAGCTCAAGCCTCCAGTCCTGGAACATACGTGTAAGTCATTTCTGCAGAAAACAGAGTTGCACGCAGTAATCTTAAAGTGGCCTCACCAACATCCTGTATAGATACAACATACCACCACAACTCCAATATTCAATGCTCTGACTGATTAAGGTAAATGTGCCAAATGTGTTCAGGACCACACTGTCTACCTGCGACTCACTGACACAGGTAATCATGTACGTAAACATCAGAAAGTTAACATGATGGTAGTGCCAGCAGATAGGAGGACCAGTGGTACATTGATCATTATTGAGATTATATTGTGTTGGAAACATGAACTTAACATGTCAGGAAGTGAAATCAAATCAATGGGTTCAGGGTGGTTAATATACAAAATAACAGAGAGCCCGGAGTGAGTTACAATCTGGAATCTAATCAAAGGGTTCAGATTAGATGAGATTAGATTAGATTACTTATCCTTCGGCCCAACAAGTCCACACCGACCCGCCGAAGCGTAACGCACCCAGACCCATTCTCCTACACCTAACACTACGGGCAATTTAGCATGGCCAATTTACCTAAATTGCACATTTTTGGATTGTGGGAGGAAACCGGAGCACCCGGAGGAAACCCACGCAGACACAGGGAGAACATGAAAACTCCACACACTCAGTCGCCTGAGGCGGGAATTGAACCTGGGTCTCTGGCGTTGTGAGGCAGCAGTGCTAACCACTGTGCCACCGTGCCAGCCACATACAGATTCTCTTGTATAAAGTGTGTTTCTAAAGGTCCAGTTATTGCATATTGACACATCCTTTCTAACACATTTCAGCATGCTCCTGACTTAGATTAGTTTACTTACAATGTGGAAACAGGCCCTTCGGGCCACACTGACACATTCTCCTGCATTTACCCCTGCAAAATGCGAATAACAGATACCCAGGAGTGAGTTACAACCTAGAATCTAATCGAGGGTTTCAGGGTGGTTTATATACAGAATAACAGATAGCCCAAAGTGAGTTACAGCCTGGAATCTAATCGAGGGGTTTATTGTTGATTATATACAGAATAACAGGTAGCCCAGAGTGAGTTACAGCCTGGAATATAATCGAGGGATATGTTAACATTTTTATGTGAAATAACTTGTAACTGGGAGTGAGTCACAAAGTGTACTCTTGGCCAACTGGTTTCAAATCTTGACTCACATAAACATAATGCAGTCACAAACTACACCACTTTACTGACTCCCAACTTTCCTAGTTTGACGACTATCCTCCTCTGTTTTCCCTTTCACTGAAACCATTAATATACCTTTTATACTGCACTGCCGTTCTGGTGACAGTGCTACCTATCTCTCACTCTCTCATTTATCTTCAATCCTGTTGAAAGATACTTAAACCAACAGATGCACAAAGTTCCAGAAAGATTTTTGTTCAATTGCAGGTGCATTATTTTCTTTTATTTGTAGACAACACACAATTGAAACCCACAGCTGTTTACAATCGACATTGGCTTCAGGGTAACTATTACAGGTACCTGATTTTAAATCTCGATATTTTATTAATTGTTTTGAACTTCCACCAGCTACCAGAGCATTAGCCTGGTCTGGATTAGTAATACAATGACATTTCCACAGCAGCACTATTTCTACATGGGGATCTGTCGGAAAACACACGGCGCAGGTTATTTTTGTGCTGCTTGACAGCTCTGTCAAAAAGAACTTCCACCCATTTGACTGTCGTGATGGGACTGAGGGGAAGGTAATTGGTCGGATTGTAATTATTCTCCTCTTAGGGGACGGGACTTAGCTGAGTAATTTTCCGCATTGCCAGGGAGATGGAGCTGGAATGAAACAGCTTCCTCCGGGACACAGCTTGCTTTGCAGCACAACTCTTCAGTCCTATTGCAGGAATGGTGTCAGGGCCCATTGCCGTTGTCGTATCTACTGTGTTCAGTTGTTTCTTCATGTCAAGTGCAGTGAATCAAGTTGGTTGAAGGCTGGTATCTGTGATTCTGTAGGCATCATGACAAGGGTGAGGTGAATCATTGAATCAACACTTCTGACTGAGAATGGTGCAGACACCACATCCTGGTCTCTTATACTGATGTGCGGGTCTGTTCCATTATTTAGAATGGCGATGTTTGGGGATCCCTTTCCTCCATCATTTGTTTAATCCTCCATCACCATTTATGACTGAATACTCAGAACTGCAGAACTTCAATCAGATCTGTTGATCCAGTGCGGTAGCTTTAATGGGTTAGCATGAGGTTTAGGTTCACATGGTTCTGCCCCGAAACGTTCACCCACACTCGTCACTGAGCCATAGATCGTTTTGATGGTAATGGCAGACTGAGGAGATTATCCCCGGCAAAAAGTTGCAGTTTGTGGTGAAATGCAGATCTGCTTCTCCTGCTGCTGTGGTTTACAGCACTACATGAATTAGTAATCATTGCAGTTTCGAGCTGCAAATTCTGAAATGCAAGTCTGCTGTCTATCCCTTAGTTCATATTGAGACCCATTCACCCATCAACCCTGTACTCAGTGACCTACTCTGGTTTCTGATGTGGAAATATTTCCATTTTTAAATTCTCATTCTGCTGAGCGTCTCTCCCCCGGTCATGCTTTCAATCTGACACATTCCGCAAAATCACTTTATTGATTTTAATTCAATTGTTTAATACATCTGCAGTTTTCCTTCAGTAATACCATCTTCTGTGTTTGAGGTGAATGTGTTTCCCTCTGTTTCTCTCTATGACCATGATTAAGAGCTCTGTAGTGTCACTGATGCCAACCTTATGTCGTCTCAGAGCCAATACATTCTCTGGATTCCCAATCATCTTCACCACATTGTATGTTTCCTCGTTTGGTTTGATGCCTTATCACTCATGGCTGCCTTGTCCTCTCCTGAGTATATCTCAACTTCTTTGGGATGAATTTCTGACATTGGCAACAGAATCATCCCCAGAAACTCCTACCATTGCTGCTCCATCGTCTTCCCTGCCTGGGTGCCCTTCCAATTAACTCTGGCCAGCTCCTCCCACATGTCTTTGTAGTTACATTGCTCAATTATAATCACATCACATCAAGAAGAGAGCAATACATATAAACTGAAAGATGGAGTTTTGAGAGAAGGGACATGAAGAATAATTGGTGGATTGCTTAACTAAACATAAAGAGAGAACTAGAGAGAATATAGATGTGGAGATAAGAAAAATGAGAAAACTAGGTTATCGAAATAGGTAGATGTACATCTCTCACTGTTTGGCAATTCCTGTGTGCTGTGGTCCTTTGTACAGTACATGTACAACCGAGTTATATGTTCAAATGCTGGGTCTGATGCCAGAATTTTTCTCTCCAATAATAAGACAGACACTAGCTTTGGAAAGAACCCAGCAGGTCAATATATTTAATTCCCGTAGAAAGGGGATTAACTGAAATAAGTTGGCACACCAGAAGAAAGATTTATAACACATATCCTGATAAGAATGAGAGACAAGAGTAAGGAATCCCAGGAAAGGGGAAACGCTGAGAGAAGGGGAACATATCACTTGAGATGAGGATCAAATAATGACTTAATGCTTTATAAATGTTATCCATCATGTGCACCATTATTTGTTAACTGTGTCTCCATTGTTCATTCAGAATGTGTTGTACACATATGAACAATCTTCCTTATCTGAACACATTCTGATTAAGTGTATATAAGATCATTGTTCCTCCATTTCAAACTGTCCTGTTGTCGTGCTACCAGGATACATGAACATCAGCTGGCCACTCAAAGGCATGACTCACTATCACTAGTTTCCATACATACAGACAAAGAAGGACACCACTTTGACTGGGACTACAGACACATCCTAGGACAGGCGAAACAAAGACACGCACGAAAGTTCTTAGAGGCATGGCATTCCAAACAGAAGTACATTAATAAACACATCAATTTAGATTCTATCTATCTTCCCTTGCTAAAAAGAACTGGAAATGACATCCCCAACTTAAGAAACCAAAACCTATCAATAGACAGCAGGGACATACCACCAGTGTGTCACCGGAGACTCTAACTGATGATGTTGCCTAGTCACGGTGATGAAACATCTGAAAACAAACCTTCAAGCTCAGCGAGCTAACTTACATACTAATAAATTGTTATTTTTCTTTTACAAGTTGAATTAGGGACTTCTCTGTCACTCATGTTTTAACAGATTACGATACGAGATGAGCTTTTCTCGTTGTGTGGTTTTAATTAACTAAGGGGTTCGACATCGACATCATAACAGTTTGAAGGTTTGTCGTATGGGAGTTGGACAGATTCGGGGTACAAAGGTTCCCAGTAGATTCCATCACTTGGTAGTTCGTGACCTAGATCTTCAAATAAAACAGGTGAGAAAATTCATTTAATTTTGTTTCTTTGTAGTTGGTTAAATTAAAAGAAATGGTTTTGTACATTACTAAAGAGGTTCTGGGGTTTGAAGATGATTCCCAAATTTGCCATGAAAGTCTAGAAAGACAAAGGAAGGGCGTACTTTTAGAATTAACATGTAGATTAGAATTGGCTTTCACCAGAGACAAAAGGAAAGCTGTCATCATAATGGAGTTGGTCAAGCTCATTGGTGTATCACAGAAGCAGGCAACTGCAGTCGAGTTAGCAAAAACTTAAACTGCAAGTGGGGCAACTGGAGTTAGAGGATAAAGGAAGAGGCAGAAAGAGAGAGAAGATCGAGAAAGAGAAAGAGAGGAAAAAGGAAGGGAGGGAGAATTTGAAATTCAGAAGTTTGGAATTAGATAAGAAAGTTAAATTAGCAGAATGAAGATGAAGGGAGAACATAGGGATGTATGCAACTATGTTAATACATTGCCATATTTCGGTGAGAAAAATGCCAAAACTATTTTTATTTCATTTGCAAAATTGGCTCGGCAGATGGCATGTCCAGTGAACTTATGGGCAATGCTAGTTCAACCTAAGATGGTTAGCACAGTTTGAGAGGTATGTGCAGTGCTGTCACATGAGGGAGCAAGAGATTATGCAGATGTCAGACAGAATATTTTGATTGCTTATGAATTGATACGCGAAGAATATAGACAGCGATTGAAAATATAGAGACGGAAACATGTCAGACTTATATTTAGTTTGAAAGCATTAACCACAGTCATTTTGACAGGTGGGTGCTGGCCTTAAAAATGGATACAGGTCAGACTTATATTGAGTTTGAAAGAATTAACCACAGTCATTTTGACAAATGGGTGCAGGCCTTAAAAATGGATAAGAGCTGTGAGGACAGATGGGCGATTATTCTGCTGGAGGAGTTTAAAGACTCACTGCCAGAGATGGTAAGAATTCATGCGAATGAACAGGAAGTTCAAGAAGTGAGAAGCGCAGTAGAAATGGCAGTTAAGTATGCATTGGTGCATGAGATGAAATTTAGCTTCTGTGAGGATTTTCATCCTGTGAGGGATAGAAATTGGGGAGATCCTACGCTACAAAACATAGTGTAAAGCACACTGTCAATAGTTTACCACAGGTGAAAAAAAGCCCAAAGGGGTTGAAAGGAAGTGAAAGGCCTCAAGTGTTCTTACTATAACGAAGTGGAAGACATAAAATTACAGTGCCGATGGTTTAAGAAAGGCACTGGGAAAACCTGTTTTCACTGCAGGAAACTGGGACACAGTGCTGCGGGTTGAAGGCAGACACTTTGGGAAAAGATGTAAAAGAGTTTAAGCCAGTGGTATTAGTGAAGCTGGTAAAGGAGACCCCAAGTAAAGCCGAAGAGCTGCAGGTGAGTATACAGCTTAGACAGGGGCTGTGTATGGAGTCAGTGCCTGATCTCTATAAAGAATTCGCCTCTGTAGATAAACCTGACTAAGAAAAAATGAAGTGTGGGGGAAGACAAGAAGTTATAATTTTGCAAGATGCGGGATCTGTTCAGTTTCTAATAGTTGAGAAGCAAGGAGCCGGAAAGGTGCAACAGATCAGGCAGCACCCAAAGAGCAGGAAAATCGACATAGCAGGCATAAGCCCATCGTCAAGAATGTGCCGGGGGGACAAGGGGTTGAAAGATAAATAGGAGGGTACGAGCTGAGCTGGTGGGAGGGTCACTCGGAGGGCAATAGGAAGATGTAGGCGGGAGTGTTAGTGATATGTCGGAGGGGAGGGTGGAGTGGATAGGTGGGAAGGAAGATGGACAGGACAGTTCAAGAGGGCAGAGATAAGTTGAACGGTTGGATCTGGGATGAGGTTGGGGGAAGGGTGATTTGGAAATTGGTGAAGTCAACGTTGATGCTGTATAGTTTGAGGGCTCCAGCTGTCCTGCCACCTATCCACTTCACCCTCCTCTCTGAACNCCTTGCCCCTTCCTTGCTTCCCATTTTCCTGATGAGGGACTCATCCCTGAAACGGCAACTCTCCCGCCCCTCGGATGCTGCCGACCTGCTGTACTTTTCCAGCCCCACACTTTTCAACTCTGTTCTCCAGCATCTGCAGTCCTCACTTTCCCTCGGCCACAAAAAGTATGAGGTGGAAGTACTTTCACTCTTTCTGACATATTACTCAACAGCGTGATAATTTGTGAAATTGGGACAGAAATTAAGCATTCTCTTGTGTAACATCAGGTTGGAGTGCCATGTCAAGGTTGGGGAAGTAACAGTGAGATTGAGTGACAGAGTGTCAGTTCCAGGAATACAGTTTGTTCTTGGGAATGATTTAGCAGGATCCAAGGTGGGAAAGGCACCCCTTGTGGTGGAGAATCCAAAGTAAGACCAGGGAACTGGGAAATTAAAAGAAAAATACCCAGGGATTTTTCCAGACTGTGTAGTAACAAGTTCCCACTGTCATAAGTTCCAGCAGGAAGGAAAACTGAAAGAAAAAAAAAGGATTTGATGCATGGAAGACTCAGGCTAAAGCATTTCTAGCGGCAGGAATGCACAAGGACGTGGTTAGTTTTTGTTGTACATGTCATACATGCCAAATGGTAGGTACGTTACAGGCAGTAATGAAACCAGCACCTTTGTCGCCAATTCCTGTATTCGAAGAACCTTTCACGTGCGTTATGATTAATTGTGTAGCTCTCCTTTCCAAAATAAAAGTGGATAACAATACCTGCCGATCAGAATGGATGTGTCTACCCGATTTGCAGGGAAAATTCCATTATGGGGTGTTAAGGCAAAAAGGGAGGTAAAGGAGTTGGTAGCGTTCTTTACTCGCTGTGGGCTAGGCAGTGTGATTTAGTCAGACTAAAGGTCTCATTTTACTGATCAGCTGATTAAGGATGTCATGGATAGCTTCGGCATGCAGCAGTTTAAATCAAGTGCATCTCATCCCGAATCCCATGGGGCCTTGGAAAGTTGGCATCAGATGCCGAAGACAATATTAATAGTGTACTGTCAGAATTCCCCGTATGATTGCAATAAAGGTGTCCCATTATATTGTTTGTCATGAGAGATGCCCCAAATAAATCTACTCAGTTTACTTCCTTTGAATAAATATTCGTACATGAAGTGAGAGGTCCTTTGAAATTAATTAAATATAAATTGACAGGACCGAAGTCTGAGATCTCACACTTGGATTATGTGTCTGAGGTGAGGGAGAAATTAGATGGAGTAGGTGAGTTAGCTAAACAGCACCTGAAGAGGACACAGCCCTAGAGTGAAGCAGGTGGCAGATAAAAAACTCTGAAACTTTGACGATTTCCCGTGGGGATGACGTGTTAGTATTGCCACCAGTGGTAGGAAATCCCTTCAAAGCCAGGTTTAGTGGCCCCTTTCAAATAAAAAAAAAATACCGAGTCAGTTCAACTATCTGGTAAAGATACCGGATATGACAAAAAAGTCAGAGTACATCATGTGAATGAATAATGCTCCAGACATATTTAAGACTCAGGAACGGAGTTGTGGCCAGATGAACAAATTTTGCAGTTTGTCTCTATGATGGAGTGATCTTTAGCAAGTGATTGAAAGCTCACATGTTACAGTTGGCAGAGCATGTTGAGCGATTACAAGAAGCAAACTTTGTAATAAACTTAAAAGAAAACAAAATTCACGAAGGCAGAGGTGACGTTCTTTGGACATTACATTGGACATGGAAGGTTGACCCCATGGAACACAAAGACGAAGGGTTTTGAGGAATTTCCACGACCATCTTCGAAGAAAGAGGTGCATCGATTTTTGGAACTGAGTGGATTATATCGGAAGTTTGTTGCAAACTTCAGCAGCGTATTGGCACCACTGAAGGATTTATTTAAAAAAAAGAACACAGAATTGTGGTGGACAGAACAATGGCAGGAAGCATTTGAGAATTTTAAAGCAGGATTAATCACTGCACCAGTTTTCGTTATACCAAATATTTTGATCTCCTTTGAAAATTGTGTTTGATGCTCGGGATATAGTGGTCGGAGATGTATTGATACAGAAAGATGACGATGGAATTGAATGGCCAATTCGTTACTTGTCGAAAAAACTCTATCAGCCAGGAAAAAAATACAAAATCTCCATTATTGTAAAATAATAATTAAGTTTTGCACTGGACGTACAATATTTTGATGTTTATATGACAAAGGAATTGTTGGAGATGGTTGTGGACAACGACAAACCTCTAGCATTTTTTGGAATATTTAAAGATCAGAATACGAGACTATTTCATTGAAGTGTTATCTTACCGATGTTAAACTTACAAAATGTCCATGCTGTTATCCTAAAATGTGATAGCAGATGCGTTATTGCGGATTTAAAGAAAAAAGTTGAGATAAGATTTGACTTATTGCAGCGTTATATTTGTATGCAGAATTAATATGCATGGTATAGCTGAGATGAATACTTTTGTATTTCATAATAATGGGAATAAGAATTAGAGGAAATCAAATGAAGCCGTCTTTTCATTCTGCTGGGTTTTTTTTCCTGAAGTGGGGAGGTGTTATGAAGCCAAAAGCATGTCAGGTCACTTTAAGACAGAATGGGTTTTGCTGAGTTGAAAGTACAGCCACAGATGCCAGCTAAAGGTCCACATGTAACAATTAGCTGGGAAATGGATAGCTGAGTTTTGATTGCTGATTTGACAACAATTCAAATACAACCAAAGAGTTTAACTAATGCTCAGGATACCAGAATTTGAATACTATTGTTTGGACACCTGGAAAGCAATCAAATGATAAGAATTATTATATCTTGGGAAGTACATAAAACCAGCATTTTGAACACTAGAGGGAGAGTCACTGCTATCCAACAGCAGAGTAACTGCTGTAGAGCAGGAGTGTTAACTGGCCATCTCAAACACTCTCTAACAAAAATACATGGTCATGTCAAACGTACTTGCAGTAAACAAAACATGACCCAGGGAGATCAGCAGCTGAAAGAGTGAACACAGCGGGGAAGAGAGAGACTGTGTGGTCTGGAGATTGTAACTTTTAATATGTGGGTTGTTGGAACAGCATATTTTTACAGAGTCGGAGTCAGATAGTAACTAGCTAAGACAAGGGACGGGGTGGGGGGCTGGGATCTGTGAATAGTTGTTGTTTAGTGTTCACTATTAAAGTTAAGAAAATAAATTGCTAACTTTTGTTTAAATAGTGGAATGTAGGAGGTCTGTGCCACTCATTTTTAACAGATTATGAGGTGAGGCGAGCTTTTCTGGGGCTTTGGTTTTAATTAACAGAGGGGTTAGACTCCACCTTGTAAATGTTCATCCACGCTAACCCCATTTCCCTGCAGTTGGCCCATATCCTTCCAGTCCTTTCCGATCCACATATTTATCCAAATGCTTTTAAAATGTTGTTAATGTACCCCCTCAGCCACATCTGCTCTCAGCACATCCGCGTACCAGCTTCTGTGTAAAGAAGTGATCCATCAGGTTCCCTTTTATTCCTTCCACTTTAACCTTAAACTGAGTCCCTGTCGTCCTCGATTTCCTAAACCTTGGAAAAGACTGAGAGCATTCACCCTATCCATTTTCCTCATGATCTTATACAGCTCTATAAGGTTTCCCCACCCCCCTCAGTCTCCTACACTGTAAAGAAAAGGTCCTAGCTTGTCCATCCTCTCCCTATTACTCAAACCATTGGGTCCTGGCTACGTCCTTGTAAATGTCTTCTGCACTCTTCCTAATTTCATTACATCCTCCCTATAACAAGGTGACAAAACTGAACACAATATTCCAAGTGCGGCCTTACCAAAGTC
>NW_025206110.1:7565-11133 GCF_004010195.1 Chiloscyllium plagiosum | reverse complement strand
TGTGTGTGAAGACTGCACTTCTGCTGTGTGTGAAGACTGCACTGTTGCTGTGTGTGAAGACTGCAGTGTTGCTGTGTGTGAAGGCTGCACTGCTGCTTTGTATGAAGACTGAAATGTTGCTGTGTGCGAAGACTGCAGCGTTGCTGTGTGTGAAGAATATATTGTTGCTTTGTGTGAGAACAGCACTGCTGATGTGTGTGAAGACTGCAGTGTTGCTGTGTGTGAAGACTGCAGTGTTGCTGTGTGTGAAGACTGCACTGTCGTTGTGTGTGAAGGCTGCAGTGTTGCTATGTGTGAACACTGCATTGTTGCTATATGTGAAGACTGAACTGTTGCTGTGTGTGACGGCTACACTGTGTGTGAAGACAGCACTGTTGCTGTGTGTGAGGGCGCACTGCTGCTGTGTCTGAAGGCTGCACTGCTGCTGTGTATGAAGACTGCAGTGTTGCAGTGTGTGAGAACAGCACTTCTGCTGTGTGTGAAGACTGCAGTGTTGCTGCGTGTGAAGATTGCACTGTTGCAGTGAGTGAATACAGCACTGTCGCTGTGTGTGAAGACTTCAGTGTTGCTGTGTGTGAAGACTGTAGTGTTGCTGTGTGTGAGGACTGCACAGCTGCTGCATATGAAGACTGCACTGTTTCAGTATGTGAAGACTACAGTGTTGCTGTGTGTGAAGACTGCACTGCTGCTATGTATGAAGACTGAACTGTTGCTGTGTGTGAGGACTGCACTGTTGCTGTGAGTGAGGATGCACTGTTGCTGTGTGTGAAGGCTGCCCTGCTGCTGTGTATGAGGACCTCATTGTTGCAGTGTGTGAAAACAGCACTACTGCTGTGTGTGAAGACTGCAGTGTTGCTGTGTGTGAAGGCTGCACAGTTGCTGTGTGTGAAGACTGAAATGTTGCTGTGTGTGAAGGCTGCACTGCTGCTGTGTATGAAGACTGAACTGTTGCTTTGTGTGAGAACAGCATTGCTGCTGTGTGTGAAGACTGCAGTGTTGCTGTATGTGAAGATGCAGGGTTGCTGTGTGTGAAGACTGCAGTGTTGCTGTGTGTGATGACTGAACTGTTGCTGAGTGTGAGAACAGCACTGCTGCTGTGTGTGAAGACTGCTATGTGTGAAGACTGCTGTGTGTGAAGACTGCACTGTTGTGTGTGAAGACTGCAGTGTCGCTGTGTGTGAAGACTGCAGTGTCGCTGTGTGTGAAGACTGCAGTGTTGCAGTGTGTGTGAAGGCTGCACAGCTGCTGCGTATGAAGACAGAACTGTTGCTGTGTGTGAGATCAGCACTGCTGATGTGTGTGCAGACTGCAGTGTCGCTGTGTGTGAAGACTGCACTGTCGCTGTGTGTGAAGACTGCACTGTCGCTGTGTGTGAAGACTGCAGTGTCGCTGTGTGTGAAGACTGCAGTGTCGCTGTGTGTGAAGACTGCAGTGTTGCTGTGTGTGAAGACTGCAGTGTTGCTGTGTGTGAAGACTGCAGTGTCGCTGTGTGTGAAGACTGCAGTGTTGCAGTGTGTGTGAAGACTGCAGTGTGTGAGAAGACTGCAGTGTTGCAGTGTGTGTGAAGACTGCAGTGTTGCAGTGTGTGTGAAGACAGCAGTGTTGCAGTGTGTGTGAAGACTGCGCTGCTGCTGTGTATGAAGACTGAACTGTTGCTGTGTGTGAGGACTGCACTGTTGCTGTGGGTGAGGATGCACTGCTGCTGTGTGTGAAGGCTTCACTGCTGCTGTGTATGAAAACCTCAGTGATTCAGTGTGTGAGAAGAGCACTTCTGCTGTGTGTGAAGACTGCAGTGTTGCTGTGTGTGAAGACTGCAGTGTTGCTGTGTGTGAAGAGTGCACTGCTGCTGTGTGTGAAGAGTGCACTGCTGCTGTGTATGAAGACTGCATTGTTGCTGTGTGTGAGGACTGCACTGCTGTATGTGTGAAGGCTGCACTGTTGCTGTGTATGATGACTGAACTGTTGCTGTGTGTGAGAACAGCACTGTTGCTGTGTGTGAGAACAGCACTGTCGCTGTGTGTGAAGACTGCACTGTCTGTGTGTGAAGACTGCTCTGTCGCTGTGTGTGAAGACTGCACTGTCGCTGTGTGTGAAGACTGCACTGTCGCGGTGTGTGAAGACTGCACTGTCGCGGTGTGTGAAGACTGCACTGTCGCTGTGTGTGAAGACTGCAGTGTCGCTGTGTGTGAAGACTGCAGTGTCGCTGTGTGTGAAGACTGCACTGTCGCGGTGTGTGAAGACTGCAGTATCGCGGTGTGTGAAGACTGCAGTGTCGCGGTGTGTGAAGACTGCAGTGTTGCTGTGTGTGAAGGCTGCATTCTTACTGTGTGTGAAGACTGCAATGTAGCTGTGTGTGAAGATTGCACAGTTGCTCTCTGTGAAGAATAGTGTTGCTGCGAGTGAAGAATACAGTGTTGCTGCGAGTGAAGACAGCACTGTTGCGGTGTGTGAAGACTGCACTGTTGCGGTGTGTGAAGACTGCACTGTAGCAGTGTGGGAAGACTGCACTGTTGCAGTGTGTGAAGACTGCAGTGTCGCAGTGTGTGAAGACTGCAGTGTCGCGGTGTGTGAAGACTGCAGTGTCGCTGTGTGTGAAGACTGCAGTGTTGCTGTGTGTGAAGGCTGCATTCTTACTGTGTGTGAAGACTGCAATGTAGCTGTGTGTGAAGATTGCACAGTTGCTCTCTGTGAAGAATATAGTGTTGCTGCGAGTGAAGACTGCACTGTTGCAGTGTGTGAAGATTGCACTGTCGCGGTGTATGAAGACTGCACTATCGCGGTGTGTGAAGACTGCACTGTCGCGGTGTGTGAAGACTGCAGTGTCGCGGTGTGTGAAGACTGCAGTGTCGCGGTGTGTGAAGACTGCAGTGTCGCTGTGTGTGAAGACTGCAGTGTTGCTGTGTGTGAAGGCTGCATTCTTACTGTGTGTAAAGACTGCAATGTAGCTGTGTGTTAAGATTGCATAGTTGCTCTCTGTGAAGAATATAGTGTTGCTGCGAGTGAAGACTGCACTGTTGCAGTGTGTGAAGACTGCACTGTTGCAGTGTGTGAAGACTGCACTGTTGCAGTGTGTGAAGACTGCACTGTTGCAGTGTGTGCAGACTGCAGTGTTGCTGTGTGTGAAGACTGCAGTGTAGCTGTGTGTGAAGATTGCACAGTTGCTCTCTGTGAAGAATAGTGTTGCTGCGAGTGAAGAATACAGTGTTGCTGCGAATGAAGACTGCACTGTTGCAGTGTGTGAAGACTGAACTGTAGCAGTGTGTGAAGACTGCACTGTAGCAGTGTGTGAAGACTGCACTGTAGCAGTGTGTGAAGACTGTACTGTAGCAGTGTGTGAAGACTGCACTGTTGCAGTGTGTGCAGGCTGCAGTGTTGCTGTGTGTGAAGACTGCAGTGTAGCTGTGTGTGAAGATTGCACAGTTGCTCTCTGTGAAGAATATAGTGTTGCTGCGAGTGAAGACTGCACTGTTGCAGTGTGTGAAGACTGCACTGTTGCAGTGTGTGAAGACTGCACTGTGGCTGTTTGTGAAGACTGCAGTGTTGCTGTGTGTGAAGACTGCAGTGTTGC
>NW_025206110.1:0-1055 GCF_004010195.1 Chiloscyllium plagiosum | reverse complement strand
GATGGGGGGGGTGGGGGCAGGGTTGGACGGGGATGGGGTTGGGGCAGTGTTGAACAGGGGTGGGGGGAACTGCGGAGGGTGGGGGGGCCGGTGTTGAAATACTGCCCACCCATCTCATTTGGATAATCGATATTCCCCTGTACTGCAGAACACCTCACCACTTTTCCACCATCTACACAGTTAACAGGCATTTAATTGCATTCAATTCCTCTATTTATCACATCGCGGGAGAAGACAGCCCAGAACAGGGCAGTATGGGTCAAGTGGTACTTAGAGTCATAGAGATGTAAAGCATGGAAATAGACCCTTTGGTCCAACTCATCCATGATGACCAGCTATCCTAAATTAATCTAGTCCTGTTTGCCAGCACTTGGCCCATATCCCTCTAATCCCTTACTATTCATGTACCCATCCAGATGCCTTTTAAATGTTATAATTGTACCAGCCTCCACCACTTCATCTGGCAGCTTATTCCATACACGTACCACATTTTGTGTGAAAAGGTTGCCACTATAAGATCACCCCTCTGCTTCTGACGCTCCAGGGAAAATAGCCCTAGCCTATTTAACCTCTCGCTGAAGCTCAAATCCTCCAACCCTGGCAAAGTCCTTGTAAATCTTTTTTGAACCCGTTCAAGTTTCACAATATCCTTCCTATAGGAGGGAGACCAGAGTTGCCCACAATATTCCGAAAGTGGCCTAACCAATGTCCTGTACCGCCACAACCTGACCTCCCAACTCCTAAACTCAATGTTCTGACCAATAAAGGAAAGCATACTAAATGCCTTCTTCACCATCTTATCAGGAGAAAGTGAGGGCTGCAGATGCTGGAGATCAGAGCTGAAAATGTGTTGCTGGAAAAGCGCAGCAGCAAAGCGCTTTTCCAGCAACACCTTTTCAGCTCACCATCTTATCAACCTGAGACTCCACTTTCAAGGAACTATGAACCTGCATTCCAAGGTCTCCTTGTTAAGCAGCACTCCCAGGATTTTACCATTAAGTGTATAAGTCCTGCTTGACATTTTACAGGACAGAAATCTGGCCCTCACAAAGGAA
>NW_025206109.1:10252-11128 GCF_004010195.1 Chiloscyllium plagiosum | reverse complement strand
ACGAGGAATCCTCGCGAGGCATGGTCGGAAGGAGAAGGATAACACCAACATGACAGCATTTATTTTCTGATGGACAAGGAATGACTCCATCTGAGGAACAAAATGAAAGAGACTGCAACATTAAAGCCAGTTTAGAGTGCTGTTAGCAAGGAGAAACAGTAGAAACCTGAACAACAAAAGCGTAAGCGAATGAGGAGTTAGACATGCATGAAAGATACATTCACCCCAAGAAATCAGCTCTCAGTGTGTGACACGGATACATAAATAAATGAGCTGGAGGATAGGATCATTGTTCACTTCAGGCCCAGAGAGGGAAACGCAGCGACAGAGTCCTCTCCACTCATCCTCAATGAATTCACAGATCCACACATCTCGACAAAAGGGAAAAAAATGTTATAAAGAGTAAATCATGTCCTGTAAAAAGTTCTGTGTATTCTGATTGCAAGTTTATTTTCAACAATAATTTACTTCATTTCCATTCAGTCCCTGGTATCATTCTGTTTCTTTATTCCTTCTTTTCCATGAAGCAGCTGATGGGTTTGTGGGGAATCCAAGCCCAACCAGAGAGACTCCTGGACTCTCTCTCTCTGCACCTTCCAATGACCCAGCTCCCCTTCCAATTGAAGATGCTCCTTCAAATCTGCCTCTTTATATCAGTTACTGTCACCTGACCTAATATCACCTTTGGTGGGTCAACACCAGCTCTGTTTAATTGTCGTGATAAAGGTCTTTTTTAAATGTGTTTGGGGATTATGTTGAGTTAAAGTGGACAGTGACGGTGCTATCGTGGTGAGTATAGCTGCCTTCCAAACGGGTGACCTGGGTTTGATTCCCGGCAATCGCAAATTATGATTTTGACATTGGTCAATGGGAAAG
>NW_025206109.1:5427-9662 GCF_004010195.1 Chiloscyllium plagiosum | reverse complement strand
TCTCTCTGAGCTTCTCTCTTCTCTCTCTCTCTTCTTCTTACTGACAGTTTCTTTTTGTCTTTTTCTCTCCTACTTCTTCTTTCAACTGCTCCCGCAATTCCGTCCCTAATGTCCCACCATGTCCTGGGATACACTTGTTCAGGTCCTAGAGATTTATCTACCTTTATGTTTTCGAAGACATCCTGCACTTTCCCTTCTGTAATGTCATCCATTTTCAAAACATCAATATTTATTTACCTGAGTTGTCTTGCCTCCATTTCTTTCTCAACAGTAAAATCATGGGGGACATGGATAGGTTAAAAGAAGAGGACATTAGCTTTAGGTGAGAAGGGAAAGATTTAAAGGAGAGCTAAAGGGCAACTTTTTCACACAGAGGGTGGTGCATGTATGGAATGATATGCCTGAAGAAATGATGGAGGCTGTTACAATTACAACATTTAAAAGGCATCTGAATGGGTATATGAATAGGAAGGGTTTAGAGGGATATGGGTGAAATGCTGGCAAATGGGACAAGATTTATTTGGGGCATCTGGTTGGCATGGATGAGTTGTTTTCATGCTGTACATCTCTATGCCTCTATGCCTTTTAAATGTTGTAACTGTAGGTGCATTCGTCACTTTCTCTGGCAGTTCATTCCAACACGCAAACCACTTTCTGTGTAAAAAAGTTGCCCCTCATGTCCTTTTTAAATCTTTCTCCTCCCACCTTTAAATATGAGCCCCTGTTTTGATATTCCCCCACCTGAGGGAAAAGGCCTTGTCATTTACCTTCTCTATGCACCTCATGGTTGTATAAACCTCAATATTGTCAACCCTCCACCCCTAATGCACCAATGAGAGAAGTCCTAGCCTTTCCAGTCTATATTTACATTTCAAACTCTCCATTCCTGGTAAATCTTGGGAAATGTTTCCTAGTTTCATCCTTCCTGTAACAGGGCAACCAGAATTGCACACATTAATCCAGAAGAGGTCTCCGCAACACTCTGTAAAACCTTAGTATATCATCTCAACTGTTATATTCCATGGTCTGAGCAATGAAGGCAAGCATGCTAAATGCCTTCTTTACCACCCTATCAACCTAGAACACACATTTCAAAGAATGATGTACCTGAACCACAATGCCGCTCTCTTCGACAACATGATCCAAGGCCCGATCATTAGTTAGAACGAGTTATGTCCTACCTTTCGTTATGTAAGAATTATCTCCTCGCCGTCTAGGTCTCCTTGTTCTACAACACTATCCAAGGTCCTGCCATTAATTAGATAACAATTATGTCCTGCAATCTGAAGGTCCCTCTGTTCTACAATAATACACAAAGACTTACCATTAATTTGAGAAGAAATATGTCCGGCATCCGTAGGCCCCCTGTTCTACAACACTACCCAAGGACTTACAATTAATTATAGAAGAAATATGTCTTACACCCCAGGTCCCCCTGTTCTACAACACTACCAAAGGTCAAGATTAGATGGTGCTGGAAAAGCTCAGCAGGTCAGGCAGCATTCAAGGAGCAGGAAAATCGATGTTTTGGACAAAAAGCCTTCATCAGAATTGAGGAAGGGAGCCTCCGGGGTGGAGAGATAAATGGGAGGGGGATGGATCTGGGGAGAATGTAGCAAAGACTACAATAGGTGGATTAAGGTGGGGAATGAAGGTGATAGGTCAGAGAAGAAGGTGGAGCAGGTAGGCGGAGAGGAAGATTGGCAGGTACGACAGGTTATAAGGATGGTGCTGAGCTGGAAGGTTGGAACTGGGGTAAGGTGAGGGGAGGGAAAATGAGGAAACTAATGAAGTCCACTTTGATGCTCTGGGGTTGAAGAGTCCTGAGGTGGAAAATGAGGCATTCATCCTCCAGGCGTCGGGTGGTGAGGGAGCAGTGGTGGAAGAGGCCCTGGACCTGCATGTCCTCGGCAGAGTGGGTGGGGGAGTTAACTATTCGGCCATGGGGCAGTGGGGTTGATTAGTGCAGATGTCCCGGAGATAAACACTCTCGGAGAGGAGACTGCATCGGGAGCAACAGATACAATAAATGACATGTGGAAGTGCAGGTGAAACTTTGATGGATGTGGAAGGCTCCTTTGGGGCCTTGGGTGAGGGTGAGGGGGGAGGTGTGGGCACAGCTTTTGCAATTTCTGCGGTAGCAGGGGAAGGTGCCAGGATGGGAGGGTGGGCTGTAAGGGGATGTGGAACTGACCAGATGGTCACGGAAGGAAAGATACTATATAAGAATTAAGACTACATCCCCAATCCGCCCGTTGTACAACACTACTCAAGGCCCTACAATTAATCATATAAGATTTATGTCCGACACCCATGAGGACACACTGTTCTACAACACTACCCAAGGCCCTACCATTAATTATATAAGAAACATGTCTGACACTCCCAGGTCCCTCTTCTACAACACTACCTAAGAATTATGTCCTACACGCCCTAGGTTGCTATGTTCTACAACATTACCCAAGGCCCCACCAGTAATTAAATAAGAATTGTGTCCTACACGCATTAGGTCCTCTTGTTCAACAACACTACCCAAGAACCTGCCATTAATTATGTGAATTTATGTCCTACAACACCTAGTTCTCCCTGTTCTCCAACACTACCCAAAGCCCTGTCATTTATTGAGAAAAAATTATGTTCTACGCCCCCTTGCTATGTTCTACAAACTACCCAAGGCCCTACCAGTAATTACATAAGAATTATGTCCTACAACCCCTCAGACCCTGCGTTCTGCAACACTACCCAAGGCCCCAACATTGATTATCTCAGAATTATGTCCTACACCCCCGAGGTCCCTTTGTTCTACAACACTTCCCAAGCCCTACCATTAATTATAATAGAATTATGTCTGACATCACCCGGTCCCTCTGTTCTACAACACCACCCTAGGTCCTACCATTAATTACATAAGAATAATGTCCTACACCCCCTTGGTCCCCCGTTCCACAACATCCATTAAGTTCATAAGAATTATGTCCTACAACCCTAAAATCCCTGTGTTCTGTAACACTACCCAAGGCCCTAACATCAATTATATAACTGTGTTTAACCCCTCCCGATCCCTCTGTTCTACAACACTACCCAAGGCCCTAACATTAATTATATGAGCCATAACTTTGTGCCATAAATAAACAGGTGCCAGGGTCTGTGATGTCTCGGATCGTATCTTTGGGGTCCTGAAGGGAGAGGGTGACCAGCCTCAAGTCATGGTCCCAGTAGGTACCAACGACATAGGTAGAAAGAGGGATAGGGATGTAGGGCAGAATTTCAGGGAGCTAGTGTGGAAGCTGAGAGCTAGAACAAACAGAGTTGTTATCTCTGGTTTGTTACCCATGCCACGTGATAGCAAGGCAAGGAATAGGGAACGGTATCAGCTGAACACATGGCTGCAAGGATGGTGCAGGAGGGAGGGTTTCAGGTTCTTGGTTAATTCTGGAGAAGGTGGGACCCGTACAAACAGGACGGTCTTCACTTGAACCAGAGGGGTGCTAATGTCCTGGGCAGGAAATTTGATGGTGCTATACGGGTGGGTTTAAACTAGCTCAGCAGGGGGATGGGAACCTGAGGTGTAGTTGCAGTGCATAGGAGGATGAGAGTAGATAGGTCAGTGACAGGATTTCAGGGTCACAGGAAAGTGCTGGCAGACAGCATACTGGTTTGAAGTGTGTCTACTTCAACGCAAGAAGTATCCGAAATAAGGTAGGTGAGCTTGCAGCATGGATAGGTACCTGGGACTTTGATGTTGTGGCCATTTAGGAGACACTGATAGAGAGGGTAAGAATGGATATTAAAGGTTCCAGGGTTTAGATCTTTTATTAAGAACAGGCAAGGCAGTAAAAGAGGGGGAGATGTGGCCTTGTTAGTCAAGGATATATAACCTTTGACAAGAACTCGTCGATTGAGATAGTGTCGGCTGAGGTTAGAAACAGGAGAGGAAAGGTCACACTGCTTGAAGGTTTTTATAGGCCTCCGCAGAGTTCCAGGGAGGTGGAAGAGAGGTTTGGCAAAATTATTCTGGGTAGGAATGAAAGGAACAGGGTAGTCATTATGGGGTCTTTAACTTCCTTAACATTGACTGGAAATGCAATAACTCTAGTATGTCAGATGGATCAGTTTTTATCCAATGTGTACAGGAGGGTTTCCTGTCGCAATATGTCGTAGGGCCGACGAGAGGGGAGGCCACACTGGGTCTAGTGCTTGGTGATGAACCAGGCCAGGTGTTTGATTTAGTTGTA
>NW_025206109.1:0-4413 GCF_004010195.1 Chiloscyllium plagiosum | reverse complement strand
TGGAGGGAATCCTGAGGGACAGGATGTACATGTATTTGGAAAGGACTGATTAGGGACAGTCAATATGGCTTTTTGCGTGGGAAATCATGTCTCACAAACTTGATTGAGTTTTCTGAAAAAGTAACAAAGAGGATTGATGAGGGCAGAGTGATAGATGTGATCTATATGGACTTCAGTAAGGCATTCGACAAGGTTCCCCATGGGAGACTGAATAGCAAGGTTAGATCCCATGGAATACAGGGAGAACTAGCCATTTGGATACAGAACTGTTTCAAAGGTAGAAAACAGAGGGTGGTGGTAGAGGTCTGTTTTTCAGACTGGAGGCCTGTGACCAGTGGAGTGCCACAAGGATCGGTGCTGGGTCCTCTTCCTTTTGTCATTCACATAAAAGATTTGGATGCGAGCATAAGAGATACAGTTAGTAAATTTGCAGATGACACCAAAATTGGAGGTTTAATGGGCAACGAAGAGGGTTACCTCAGATTACAACAGGATCTTGACCAGATGGGCCAATGGGATGAGGAGTGGCAGATGGAGTTTAATTCAGATAAATGTGAGGTGCTGCATTTTAGGAAAGCAAATTTTAGCAGGGCTTATACACTTCATGGTAAGGTCCTGGGGAGTGTTGCTGAACAAAGACACCTTTGAGTGCAGGTTCATAGCTCCTTGAAAGTGGAGTCGCAGGTAGATAGGATAGTGAAGAAGGTGTTTGGTATGCTTTCTTTTATTGGCTAGAGTATTGAGTACAGGAGTTGGGAGGTCATGTTGCAGCTGTACAGGACATTGGTTAGGCCACTGTTGGAATATTGCATGCAATTCAGGTCTCCTTCATATCAGAAAGATGTGAAACTTGAAAGGGTTCAGAAAAGGTTTAAAGAGATGTTGCCAAGGTTGGAGGATTTGAGCTATAAGGAGAGGCTGAACAGACTGGGGCTGAGGGGTGACCATATAGAAGTTTACAAAAGTATGAGGGGCATGGATAGGGTAATTAGGCAAAGTCTTTTCCCTGGAGTCGGGAAGTCCAGAACTAGAGGGCATACGGTTAGGGTGAGGGGAGAAAGACATAAAAGAGATCTACGGGGCAACTTTTTCAAGCAGAGGATGGTACGTGTAATGAATGAGCTGCCAGAGGAAGTGGTGGAGGCGTGTACAATTGCAATATTTAAGAGGCATTTGGATGTGTATATGAATAGGAATGGTTTGGAGAGCTATGTGCCAGGTGCTGGCAGGTGGACTAGATTGGGTTGGGATATCTGGTTGGAACGGGCGGGTTGGACCGAAGGTCTGTTTCAATTCTGTACATCTCTATGACTCTATGGAAGGGGAAGGCTTATGTGTTGATGAGGCAAGATGGTTCAGATGAGGCAATG
Source organism: Chiloscyllium plagiosum (assembly GCF_004010195.1). Lineage (NCBI taxonomy): Eukaryota > Metazoa > Chordata > Chondrichthyes > Orectolobiformes > Hemiscylliidae > Chiloscyllium > Chiloscyllium plagiosum. The sequence goes on along the minus strand of NW_025206109.1, from coordinate 3,043 downwards.
GAGAGTAACAGATAAGCTAGGAAGAATTGAAAGAAGGAGTTAAGAAGAGCAAAGAGAGGACGTGAGCAGTCTTTAACAAATAGAATAAGGGAGAACCCTGAAGCTTTCTATTGGTATGTGAGGACTAAAAGGATGATTAGGGTAGGAATAGTCAAAGACAGAAGTGGGGAGTTGAATGTGGACCCTGTGGAGATCGGAGATGTGTCAAATGAACATTTCTCATTGTTTTTCATTCAGGAAAGGGAGAATATTGTAGAGGAGAAGGACGACATACGAGATATTAGCCTAGAAAGGATCGAGGTTAGTTACGAACAGGTGTTATAAATTCTCGAAGAAGTGAAAGTAGACAAGTCCTCTGGGCCGGATGGGATTTATCCGAGGATTCTCTGGGGTGCTAGGGAGGAGTTAGCAGAGCCTTTGGCTTTGATATTTGTGTCGTCATTGTCTACAAGTTTGGTACCAGAGGACTGGAGGATTGCAAATGTTGTGCCCTTGTTCAAGAAGGGCAGCAGAGATGACCCAGGTAATTATAGGCCAGTGAGTCTTACTTCTGTTGTACGAATGGTTTTGGAAAGGATTATAAGAGATAAGATTTATGAGTCTAACTTCCTTCATTAGTCGAGCGGTTCCGTAAAGGGCCTGTACTGCACTGTCATGTTCTCTGTTGTATTAGTCTAACTTCCTTTATTAGCCGAACGGTTTCATAAAGAACTTTACAGCGCAGTACAAGCCCTATGTTCTATGTGTCTGACTTACTTTATTAGCCGAGCGGTTCCTTAAAGGGCATGTACTGCGCTGTAATGTTTTATGTTCTATGAGTAGAACTTATTATTAGCCGAGCAATTCCATAAAGGACCTGTAATGCTCTGTAATGTGCTACATTGTATAAGTCTAACTTTCTTTATCAGCCGAGCGGTTCAATAAAGGCCATGTACTGCGCTGTAATGTTCTGTGTTGCATTAGTCAAATGTCCGTTGTTAACCGAGAGGTGCCAGAAAGGGCCTGTGCTGCACTGTCATGTTCCATGTTCGATGAGTCTAACTTCCTTTATTCGCTGAGCTATTCCATAAAGGGTCTGTACTGCACTGTAATGAATATAATGGTCATAATTAGCCAAAGAGTTCCCTAAAGTTGCCTGTACTGTGCTGTGTTGTTCTGTGTTGTATCAGTCTAACTTCTTTTACAAGCCGAGCGGTTCCATAAAGGGCCTGTACTGCGCTGTCATGTTTTATGTTCTGTGAGTCTAATTTCCTTTACTAGCTGAGCAGTTCCATAAAGGGCCTGAATTGCTATGTTGTATTAGTTGAACTTCTTTTATTAGCCTAACTTCTATTATTAGACGAACAGTTCTATAAAGGGCCTGTACTGTGCTGTGATGTTTACTGCTTGTGAATGTAACGGGCATAATTAGCCAAGCAATTCCATAAAGGCCCTGTACTGCGCTGTACTGTGCTATGTTGTATTAGTCTAACTTCTTTTATTAGCCAAGCAGTTCCATATGGGCCTTTACTGCGCTGTAATGCTCTGTGTTCAATGAGTCTAACCAATGTTATTAGCCGAGCGGTTCCATAAAGCTCCTGGTCTGCGCTGTAATGTTCTGTTCTATGAGTCTAACTTCCTTTATCAGCCTAGCAGTTCAATAAAGGGCCTATACTGCGCTGTCATGTTCTACGTTCTATGAGTCTAACTTCCTTTATCAGCAGTGCAGTTCCATAACGGGCTCACACTGCGCTGTAATGCTCTATTTCCTATGAGCTAAAAATGTGTTGCTGGAAAAGCGCAGCAGGTCAGGCAGCATCCAGGGAAAAGGAGAATCGACGTTTCTGGCATAAGCCCTTCTTCTTCAGGAATGAAGAAGGGCTTATGCCCGAAACGTCGATTCTCCTGTTCCCTGGATGCTGCCTGACCTGCTGCACTTTTCCAGCAACACATTTTCAGCTCTGATCTCCAGCATCTGCAGACCTCACTTTCTCCTCTATTTCCTATGAATATATTGGTCATAATTAGCCAAGCGATTCCTGAAAGAGCCTGTACTGCATTGTAATGTTCTATGTTCTGAGAGTCTAATTTCCTTTATTAGCTGAGCAGTTCCATAAAGGGCCTGAACTGCGCTGTAATGTGCTATGTTGTATTAGTCTAACTTCTTTTATTAACCGAACAGTTCCATCAATGGCCTGTACTGTGCTGCCATGTTCTATTTCCTATGAATATAACAGTCATAATTATCCGAGCGGTTCCCTAAAGGGCCTGTACTGGGCTGTAATGTGCAATGTTATTTTAGTCTGATTTCTTTTATTAGCCAAACAGTCACATAAAGGTCCTGTACAGCACTGTCATATTGTATGTTCTATGAGTCTAACTTCCTTTATTACCTGAGCAGTTCCTTAAAGCTCTGTACTGTGCTGTAATGTTCTATGTTCTACGAGTCTAATTTTGTTAGTAGCCGACTGGTTCTATAACGGGCTTGTACTGTGTTGTATCAGTCTAACTTCCTCTATTAGCCAAGCGGTTTCATAAAGGGCCTGTACTGCGCTGTAGTATTCTATGTTCTATGAATAGGACTCATTATTAGCCGAGCAGTTTCATAAAGGCCTGTACTGCGCTGTAATGTTCTATGTTCTATGAGTGGAACTCATTATTAGCTGAGCAGTTCCATAAAGGACCTGTACTGCGCTGTAATGTTCTGTGTTCTATGAGTGGAACTCATTATTAGCCGAGCAGTTCCATAAAGGGCCTGTACTGCGCTGTCATTGTCTAATTTGTATTAGTCTAATGACCTTTATGAGTCTAGCGCTTCCATAAAGGGCTTGTACTGCACTGTCATATTCTGTGTTGTATTAGTCAAACTTCTTCTATTAGCCGAGCAGTTCCATAAAGGACCTGTACTGCGCTGTAATGTTCTGTGTTCTAAGAGTCAAACTTCCGTTATTAACTGAGCAGTTCCATAAAGAGACTGTGTTGCACTGTAATGTAATATTTCCTGTGAGTCTAACATTCCTTATTAGCCGAGCAGTTCTATAAAGGGCCTGTACTGTGCAGTCAT
>NW_025206108.1:0-11128 GCF_004010195.1 Chiloscyllium plagiosum | reverse complement strand
TGACACTCATTAGGACTGGGATACAAGAAATCACATTTGGAAAGGGGACACCAATTTATACGACTTGCGAAGAAGTTGCTGATGGTTGTATCATGATTGGCTTGGGGATGCAGGGGGAAATTTTAGCTGTCTATCTGAAGGAACTGATTGAACTCAGATCAGGCAAGTAGTCAGCAGTCAGAATGTCACTATGGGGAATGTCACAGGGGACCCTTAGAATACCATGTCCAACATGAGATGTGATTCTGCTTTGGACAGCAGTAAGTAATCCCAACTGTCCTAGGAATTAAACCAGCAAAGTAATTTTAAGATTATCAGTTTGGTTTGCAACTTGAAGCATTTAGGCCACACTGGGTCCTGTTCAATATACGCGATAGGGATTTGTTCATACATCTCAATTTTTTAATGCCAATCCCTGCTGCATTCCCCATGGCAATACCTCAATCAATCAGAGTCTACCTGCCTCATCTAAATTTCTTTTAGCTAACTGTGATTGACAATTAACAGATGCTGAAAACAAATTGAGGGGCAGAATGTATCTGCTCCTGGTTTGATGTTGGTTCTCATTTCCCTGAAAACTGGTTGTAAGGTGGGGTTTGGGGCCCAGCTCTGTCACTCCTTTCCTTTGTAAATTGCTGTTTCGTGTATATGACTGTTCACATTAACTGTTTGTAATTTCTACTGGTTAATAAAATTATATATATATTTTTCTGGTCCTGGAGTGGTATGGACTGATTAGGGATGTAAACATGGATTAGTTAATGGAAGTTCATGATTTACAAATTTAATCAATATGCTTTGAAGAAGTAACCAGGGGTGTTGATTAGGGAATTCTTTTGATATGATTTAGATGAACATTAGTGGGATTTCTCATAAGATCCCTCATGGTAGACTAACCAAGATAGTTAAAGGCCATGAGATCAAGAGCAAAACGGCTTATTGTTTCCAAAACTGTCTGAAATGCAAGACGCAGGGGTTACACCACGCATGGTAGGGCACTGGAAAGTACTGAAGAGCCAAGGGACCTTGGCATTCATATCTATGGATCCCTGAAGGTAGCAGGGCAGGTAGATAAGTTGCTTAAGAAATCACATGGGCAGCTGCAGTTAGAAGCTAAGGCATGGAATACAGAGCAAGCTGGTCATGCTATAACTGCATAACACACTAGTTAGGCCACAACTGGAGAACTGTGTGTAGTTCTAAATACCATGTTAAAGGAATGATATGATTTCACTGGAGGAGGGTTAATCCAGAGGCTAAGTCTGAAGCTCTGCTGACATAGATTCATATCCTACTGTGTCAACTTGTAAAACTTAAATTCAATCAATTCGGAATTTAGAGACAAATGTGTTTGATTCATTAATGCTGTTTAATCTGCTTCCCTTACCTCGTCTGACCTACATGTGACTCCAGACCCAGCCTCAATTTTAGCAAACCACTCAGTTTAAGGAAACTTACAATGGGCAACAAATTGTACCATTGTCAACAATCTCACATCCCATCAAAACAATAACAAAAGCCTCAATTTCAAGAATCATTTCATGTCCATTGACCTTCTTTGGATGCATTTGATTCATTCAAAGTCAGGCATCAAGTGAAACAGTTCCCACCTTGTGCCAAGTACTGTACATGATGATTTCTACTTTTTCCTGACGCAGCTTATGAACTACATCTAGTCGTCCACTTGAATGGGATTAAGACAATTATAATGCGTTAGTTTGTTACAGAGATATTGAGAATAAAGGTGCTCAAAAATGTTTGAGAAATAACCTTTTAGAAAAACAGTAAGGTGTAGATCATGAGCTGATGTTTAGAGTTTGAACAGGGTAACTGGTACATAAGTTACTTTTAAGATAGGTTTAGGAAATATGAAATTACAGAGAGTGTTTGCTTCCAATAAATGTTAATTTCATGGACAAGACTTTGAGGAAACCATTGCATTTGCACACAAATATTCACTCACAGTCAAAAACAACCAAAGAACATCAAATGCAATTGCAGAAACTCAAACAGAAATTGCTTCAAAAACTCAGCAAGACTATTGGGCGAAAGCATAGTTAATGTTTCAGATCTCATGACCCTTCTTCAGAAAGGACCCAAAATGCTAACTCTAGTCTCTCTCCAAAGATGCTATCACATCTCAATTTAACTTAGATTTGCCACAGTGTGGAAATAGGCCATTTGGTCCAACAAGTCCACACTGACCCTTCAAAGAGTAATCCACCCAGATGCATTTCCCTCTGACTAATGCACCTAACACAACGGGCAATACCTCACGGCCAATTCACCTGACCTGCATATCTTTGGATTGTGGGAGGAAATTGGAGCACAGAGGAAACCCACGCAGACACGGCGAAGAATGTGCGTAGACAGATGCCCGAGGCAGGAATCAAACCCAGGTCACTGGCATTGTGAGGCAGTGGTGCTAATCACTGAGCCACCATGCCACCCTCAAACCTGTTGAGTTTTTCCAGCAATTTCTGTTTATTTGATTTCCAACATGTAGTTCTTTTGTTTTTGTTTGTCTGAAATTGAGTCCAATAACGATCATAAAACCAACTGAGCCACCATGCCACCCTCAAACCTGTTGAGTTTTTCCAGCAATTTCTGTTTATTTGATTTCCAACATGTAGTTCTTTTGTTTTTTTTTTGTCTGAAATTGAGTCCAATAACGATCATAAAACCACTGTTGGTTAAAACTCATCTGCTTCCTTTTGGGATGGAAATTGACATCATTACCATGTGTGACTGCAGTAATGGGGTTGACCTGTAACTGCCCTCTGGGGTGATGAAGGATGGACAATAATCGCTTCCCTAGCCAGCCGAAAGCATAGTTAATGTTTCAGATCTCATGACCCTTCTTCAGAAAGGACCCAAAATGTTAACTCTACTCTCTCTCTCCACGGATGCTATCACATCTCAATTTAACTTAGATTTGCCACAGTGTGGAAATAGGCCATTTGGTCCAACAAGTCCACACTGACCCTTCAAAGAATAATCCACCCAGACGCATTTCCCTCTGACTAATGCACCTAACACGATGAGCAATACCTCACGGCCAATTCACCTGACCTGCATATCTTTGGATTGTGGGAGGAAATTGGAGCACAGAGGAAACCCACGCAGACACGGCGAAGAATGTGCGTAGACAGAATGCCCGAGGCTGGAATCAAACCCAGGTCACTGGCATTGTGAGGCAGTGGTGCTAACCACTGAGCCACCATGCCACCCTCAAACCTGTTGAGTTTTTCCAGCAATTTCTGTTTATTTGATTTCCAACATGTAGTTCTTTTGTTTTTTTTTGTCTGGATTTGAGTCCAATAATGATCATAAAACCACTGTTGGATAAAACTCATCTGCTTCTTTAGGGATGGAAATTGACATCATTACCATGTGTGACTGCAGTAATGGGGTTGACTTGTAACTGCCCTCTGGGGTGATGAAGGATGGACAATAATCGCTTCCCTAGCCAGCGATGCACTTTTCAGATGATGTACATTTTAACTTCCCAGTTCAAAGGAAGACATATTTCTATGTTTTGGTTTATGTGTGAATAGTGACATCAGCTTTGGTCCAAACTGGTGAAGAAGCATTCATGAAGTGTCTTCAGTAGACTCAGATGGAAGCCTTGCATAAAGAAGGGAAGGAGTGTGCAAACATCAAAGCATCCCATTGACTAGTGCAAACACCCACTGCTCCATCTGCCAAAGGGTGTGCAAACAGTGGACTGTTCAGTCACCTCTGGACCCACAACAAGTGGGGAATAAAATCGTCTTTGATCTCGAGGGCACAGAATTGGGAGAACAGGGAGTAATTGAATGTGAGTGGGCGTGCAATCAGTGGGAGAAATGAGAAAAAAAAGCAGGGGAAAGCTGACATGACAAGTATGGTAAAAAGTGAGGACTGCAGATGCTGGAGATCAGAGTCAAAGAGTGTGGTGCTAGAAAAGCACAGCAGGTCAGGCAGCATCCGAGGAGCAGGAGAGTCGACATTTTGGGCATAAGCCCTTCATCAGGAATGATGCTTGTGGGCCAAGTTGACAGATAAATGGGTGGGGGTTGGGACTGGGGGGGTAGGTAGCGGGGAATGCGATGCCTAGATGGAGATGAGGGTGAAAGAGATAGGTTGGAGAAGAGGGTGGAGCAGATCATCAGGGCCAAGTTGACAGATAAATGGGTGGGGGTTGGGACTGGGGGGGTAGGTAGCGGGGAATGCGATGCCTAGATGAAGATGAGGGTGAAAGAGATAGGTTGGAGAAGAGGGTGGAGCAGATCAGTGGGAAGGAAGATGGACAGGTTGGACAGGTAAAGATTGGTAGGGTGCGGTGTGGAGAAAGAACAATGTCTGGGAGAAGCTTCTTCACCAATGAGATGACCAGTCAACTTTACTGTGCCACACCAAGGTCTGAGACCCTAAATCAGTCCGCTCTCAGGCCTACCCATTCAGACTCAAGGATTGTTTCTTCTGCTAGTTTTCAGGTCCTTGGATGTAAGGCACTTTACAAACAACACACTGGATTCCTGATGCTTTTCTCTAACCCCATGACTGGTGTTGTTATATAAGGTATCAGCTGTCAATCACATTATGAATGACATCACAGGAAGTGACATCTGACATTCAGTGTGTCAAAGGACTTGCTCCAACCACGCGGGGGTCACTCCTTTTTCTGTGTGTGCATAGTTCAATGAAGATTTTGGTGACTGAAGTCTGCTTTATGTCCATAAGCAAAGTTACAATGGGTTATGAGCTTTAATAAAGAGAGATGAATCCACGTTAGAAACTTTCAAATGCGGTGAATTGTTATCATTACATGTAGAGAAACTCAGCAGGCATTTTGTCAACATCAAGGTCTCACAGCTATCCATGAATCATGAGATCATCTGGTTTCTGATTAGATGAGGAAGGCACATTTGATGAGAACACCACAGGGAAGCTTTCAGCTATTTGTCAAATGAGAGGGTAGTGAACACAGAGGAGCTAGCTTGGCTTGACATCTCAGGTGTCATTTCAGCAGCAGTACATTACCCCAGTACTGTGTGAAACTTGATTACAGGTATCCATTCTTGTCAGCAGCAAGTAAATCCATAGCCTTTAGACTGGTAGCAAAGGTTTCTTTTAACTGAGCCAAATACTTGATGAGGAAACAAGCAGTGAGTAGACCTATGTTACTGGGACGAGTAACCCTAGTCTCTGAGCCAACGTCTAACACATGACCCCATCACCCCTGAGTAACATAACACTTGTGAGAGTAAAGAATGGAACAATCATTTCTCTCTGGTGCTGAACAAATTGCTGTATACACCCTGTTTCTTGTTTATATAATGCTGCCTTGTAGTCTCTCCACCAAACCGTGATCCCTACATGATTCGGAGATGCCGGTGTTGGACTGGGGTGTACAAAGTTAAAATTATACATTGAAGAATTGATTGTCTTAACAGACAATCTTAACAGGCTTAACAGACAATCAATTCTTCAATGTATAATTTCAGTTACATCACACTGCAAATTTTTGCTATAAATTCTGTGTTACGATCGAGCCCTCCACAATCACCTGATGAAGGAGCGTTGCTCCGAAAGTTTGTGTGCTTCCAATTAAACCTGTTGGACTGTAACCTGGTGTTGTGTGATTTTTAACTTTGATCCCTACAGATAGTTTCCTGCCATGTTGCTCTTTGTATGATTTTGTATCATATTTTGGAGAGGGCTCATTCCACATTTGGAAATCTGAGCTACATCTGTGATGTTGAGAGTGAGGAGGTGGGATGGGGATAGCCAGCTTTCCTCCCATCATGACACTGACAATCAGCTTCAGAACTGACCCTGATCGCGAAAGGGAAACAAAGACTTGCATTTCTGTAGCGCCAGGATATCCAAGACAGTGTCATGTTTTCAGTACTTGTGCACAGCTTGTCATTGACTGCCAAGTTTCCTACATTGCAACAACATGCGCACAGCAAGATCCCACAAGCAACAATGTAATAATTGTGACCAGACTATTAGTCTTAAGGATATTTATCACAGGATCAATACTGGGCCAGGTCTGGGGAGACAGAAAACAGGAAACTATAGGCTGCTTAGCCTGATATTGGTCATTGGTAAAACTTTCGAGTCCATTATTAAGGATGAGTTTGCAAATTCTGTGTTACGATCGAGCCCTCCACAATCACCTGATGAAGGAGCGTTGCTCCGAAAGTTTGTGTGCTTCCAATTAAACCTGTTGGACTGTAACCTGGTGTTGTGTGATTTTTAACTTTGATCCCTACAGATAGTTTCCTGCCATGTTGCTCTTTGTATGATTTTGTATCATATTTTGGAGAGGGCTCATTCCACATTTGGAAATCTGAGCTACATCTGTGATGTTGAGAGTGAGGAGGTGGGATGGGGATAGCCAGCTTTCCTCCCATCATGACACTGACAATCAGCTTCAGAACTGACCCTGATCGCGAAAGGGAAACAAAGACTTGCATTTCTGTAGCGCCAGGATATCCAAGACAGTGTCATGTTTTCAGTACTTGTGCACAGCTTGTCATTGACTGCCAAGTTTCCTACATTGCAACAACATGCGCACAGCAAGATCCCACAAGCAACAATGTAATAATTGTGACCAGACTATTAGTCTTAAGGATATTTATCACAGGATCAATACTGGGCCAGGTCTGGGGAGACAGAAAACAGGAAACTGTAGGCTGCTTAGCCTGATATTGGTCATTGGTAAAACTTTCGAGTCCATTATTAAGGATGAGTTTGCAAAGTGGTAGGAAGTGTATTGTAAAATAGGGCTGAGTCAGCATGGCTTCATCAAGGGGAGATGATGTCTGATAAATCCATTAGAATTCTTTGAGGAGGTAACGAGCAAGTTAGACAAAGGAAAGCCAATGGATCTTTTTGGATTTCTGAAAGGACTTTGACAAGGTGCCGCACGGGAAATTGGTAAATAAGATAAAAGCCCATCATGTTAGGTGCAAGGTATTGGCATGGATAGAGGATTGGCTGACTGGCAGAAGGCAGAGAATGGGGTTAAAGGGGACTTTTAATTATAATGATCTGGACAAAGGAACTGAGGGCATTGTTGCTCTGTTTTCAGATGGCACAAATGGTGGTGGAGGGAGAGATAAAGTTGAGAAAGCGGGGAGGTTGCACAAGGACCTGGACAGGCTAGGAGAGTGGGGAAAGAGTGGCAGATGGAATACAATGTGGGCAACTGTGAAATAGAGGCACAGACTATTTTCTAAATGTGACGGGCTCCAGAAAACTGAAGTGCAAAGGAAACTGGGAGTCCTAGATCAGGATTCTCTTAAAGTTATCATATAGATTCAGTTCGTGGTTCAGAAGGCAAATGCAATGTTAGCATTCATTTCAAAACGTCTAGAGTACAAGAGCAGGGATGTACTGCTGGGGGTGTATAAGGCTCCGGTGAGACCATATTTGGAATATTATGAGTAGTTTGGGCCCTGTATCTATTGAACAATTTTCTGGCATTGGCGGGGTTACTGAGGAGATTTACAATAATGATTGCAGGGATGAAGGGTTTGTTATATGAGGAATGGTTGAGGACTCTGAGTCTGTACTTATTGGAGTTTTGACGGACAAAGGGGAACCTTATTGAAACTTACAGGATAATGAGAGGCCTGCATAGATTGGATGTAGAGAAGATGTTTCCACCAAAAGGAGAGACTAGGTCCTCAGGCACAGCCTCAGAATGAAGGGATGACTCTTTTGAACTCAGATGGCGACGAATTTCTTCAGCCAGAGATGATGACTCTGTGGAACTTATTGCTGCAGAAGGCTGTGGAGATTGAGTGTACTTAAGACAGAGATAGATAGGTTCTTGATTGGTAAGCAGATCAAGGGTTGGGAGAAAGGCAAATTAATGGGATTGAGAAACATATCAGCCATGATCAAATGGTGGAACAGACTAAATAGGCTAAATGGACTAATTCTGTTTCTATTTCTTATAGTGTAATGGACTGGCCTATCTACACTAATCTCACTTTCCAGCCCTTAGTCTTGACTGTTATGACATTTAAAAGTTCATCCATGTACTGTACTTTTTAAAGGTGAGGTTTCCTGCCTCTATTTCTCCTTCCCCCATATTTGTCCCTAGTGCATTCCAGACCCCCACCCTTTGGATGCCAAAATTTTGATTCAAATTTTCTCAAAATCTCCTGTCCTTAAATTTGTTATGCCCCATTATTATTACAGCTGAAGGTAACAGCTGCTTCCTCTGCACCCTGTCTATGCCCCTCATAATGTTATACACCTCTATCAGGCTTCTTCACTTTTTTTTGTTTGAAAGAAATAATCCCATTTCTCTTTATAGCTGAGATTCTCCATCCCAGGCAACATCCTGGAGAATGAAAGAGAGAACTGCAGATGTCGGGGATTGGAAACAAAGACATTTGCTGGAGAGACTCAACCGGTCTAGCAGTATCTGTGTAAGAGAAATTGAGCTAGTGTTTCATGTTCAATAATCCTTCTTCACAAATACTAACTGTGCTTTCTGTTCACAGAAGTTGCCAGATCTTCTGAGTTTCTCCAACATCCCAGTGGATATTGACTTTGTCCAGTCAGATAATTATTTTTTAGATGTTCAGTTATCACAATAAGAGATTTGAGTCATTTCTCTACTGCTGACATCAGACTATCAGGTCTGTAGTCCATTTTTATTGTCTCTCTTTCCTTTCTTAAATAGTGGGGTTAAGTTTTTAACCTTCCCATCTGGAGGTATTTTTTCCCAAATATACATAATTTCGAAAGATGACCACCAATGTATCTAACGCCAACTCCTTCAACATTCTGAAATGTAGATCATTGGGATCTGGGAACTGGTCAACCTTCATTCCCATTCATTTCCCAATAACCATTTTTTAAACTAACTTATTTCATTCCCTATTCTCATTAATGTAGTTATTTTAACAAGGTCAGCCAGCTGAACCTCATAGAATATGAGTTCCCTGATTGGGCTATTAATCTGGTCCAATCAGGGAGTCCTCCAACTGAAGAGGAATCTGTGTGCTCTGGTTTCCTGTATTAAATTCTTCTGCGTACTTTCAGGTAAGCACGTTGTTAGTCATATGTGTTCCCAAACCATCTGGTTCCTTCCTTGCTAATTGTTTGCGACGTTAAAGGTCAACTATCTTCCAATTGGGAAAGGGGTTGGTGGAGACTAATGGTTGGTCAGGGCACGGAGAGACAGAGTCTGGTTAGATCCACACTCATATGACAATTCTGTGATGACAGAATATATTGTTGACACAAATTTGATAGATGATCATGATAGAGGGTGTGTCCCCTTTAAGAAATGTCATTAAATATTTAAGGATTGAGGCCTGTGGGAGAACAGTTCTTGGAGGAATTCTTGCTCACACCTCTCAAGAAAGGGTTACTGAATCTAGATCAGGCATAAATTCAGGTGGCTTTGAGTTACAATTCTTTAGTGAGCCAGAGAGTCAAACAACATGGAAACAGGCCCTTCAGCCCACATTGTCTATGCCAACCTGCAAACATCAAACTACACTAATCCCATTTACCTGCATTCGCTCTACAGCCTACTGTGCCCCAGAATTTAAAGTATACATCCAGATGTTTCTTCAATGTTTTAAGAATCTCTACCTTCAACACACTCTCAGGCAGTGTGCTCCACAGATCTATCGACATTTGGATCAAATTATTTTACACCCCATCCAGTCCTTTTGTACCCTCTGGTCTTAGACATGTCTGCCATGGGGAAAATATTCTCATGCTCTATTCAATCTATAGCTCTTGTACACTTCAATCAGATTCTCCCTTAGCGTCCTCTGCTCCAAGGAAAGCAAACCTAGCCTATCCAATCTCTCCTCACAACGGACACTTTTCATCTCAGGCCACATCCTGGTGAATCTTCTCTGCACCCTGTCCAATACAATCACATCCTTCTGTTAGTGTCCAGAACCACACACAATATTCCATCTGTGCCTTCCACCTATATTCCATCTGTGGTCTAACCAATATTTTGGAAAGTTGTAACATGACTTCCTTGTTCCTAGATTCTATACCCAAACTGATGAAGGCAGGCATCCCATATGCCTTCTTCCCCACCCTGTCTACCTGAGCTGACATCTTCAGGGATCTATGGACTTGTGCACCAAGGTCCCTTTATTCCTCAGTATTCCCCAGGGATCTACCACTCACTGTGTGTATATCCTTCCCTTACTAGACTTTTATTACACTATACCTATCTTGCTGCCATAGGAATTGTATCTGTCCTTTCAATGGGTCAATTGTGGTCTTGAGTCCCTAAGTGGTCAACCAGTGACACACAAGAGCAACCTCCTGCTCTGGTAGTATTTCATCAACAGTCATGGAACAAAACAATAAGGTGAACTCTAATGACTTAGTTGTGGTTTGGTGATTGGTCCCTACAGGTCTCTGTGTCAAATGAATGTGCCCCAGGACTTGGCTTCCCACCTGCTTATGGCATGCAGTAGACACTGTCCTCCCAATTGCAGCAACTTCTATCCCACACATTGGGACCTGTTGACCTGGCTCTAATGAAACCCCTTCCATGTACATCTAGGTATCAAATCCAGCAATGAAGCTGCATTGAGTCAAATACCACAGAAGCTGCCCTTCAACTCAATGGGTTTGTGCTAACCTGTCCATACGAATCTCATTTTCTAACACTTGACCCATAGCCTTGAATGTTATGGCCTTTCAAGTGCTCATTAGAGATTCACTTTTCAGGTTTGTGAGGTTTCTTGCCTCAACAGTCCCCCCGGTCTGTGCCCCCATCACCCCCAGGTGAAAAGAGACCTTTCCTCAAATTCCCTCTAAATGTCCTGTCGTTAATCCATGAAATAATGGCCCTTTGTTACTGACCCTTCAACTCAGGGCGACAGCTGCTTCCTATCACCCCCAGGTGAAAAGAGACCTTTCCTCAAATTCCCTCTAAATGTCCTGTCGTTAATCCATGAATCCTTTGTTACTGACCCTTCAACTCAGGGCGACAGCTGCTTCCTATCCATGGGTGCCTAATGGCTTTGCTGGGACTGGAGGTCTGCTAGTCATCTAATTGACCTGCAATTTTCCTGGAGGTGGGGCTTCCTCGAAGATGGGGAGAAGTCCCAGTCTGAACCGATTGAGAGAATGA
>NW_025206107.1:8585-11128 GCF_004010195.1 Chiloscyllium plagiosum | reverse complement strand
TACAAAAACTTTCTTGTACTCAAACATTATTTTAAAATCATCAACTCATTATGATCAGCATTCCCAAAAGCTCCTTCACAGCAAAGCTTTCATTTCGTTCTTCTGATCACAAAACACCAATTCCAAATGAGCTTGATATCGAGCTTGGTGGTCAACATACGGATAAAGCAATCCAACTCATACATGCTCATGAAATCCATTTCCCCCAACTAGCATTGTTTTAACTTAATTCCATTTCGATGTAACCATAATTTGTGACTTGAATTATCACAACACCAGACACAAACGTTCGTGTCTAATTTCCTGTTTTATAACATGCCCAACACTTGTACTGCATATTTCACTTTGATATATAACCCCGATCAATATTTGCTGCCTCTAAGCTCCACCTTACCAAATTCTGTAGAATCTGATTGACACGGGCTGTGGAGAGATAAACAGAAGATTGAGATGAGAAAATTGGCGAGACTTATTTTGACCTGTTGTGAGTTCACCCAGCTACATCTTGTCTGTTCTTGTCAAATGGCAGTTTGATATTTTCAACAGATCTCCCTTTATGATAGTTATGCTACATATTCCACACAGTGTATAAACAGGCCCTCCGGGTCCAACCAATCCACACCGACCCTCCAAAAGGTAACCCATCAGACGCATTGCCCTATTTGTTGACCCCGGATTTCAGCTCCGAAAACTATGCGCAATTTAACATAGCTAATTAAACATTTTGGGCTTTGCATATCATTGGATTGCGGGCAGAAACTGGAGCACGCGGAAGTAACCCTCGAAGACACGGAGAGAGCGCACAATCTCCAGAGAGACAGTTGTCCGAGGTGGGAATCGAACCCATACCCTGGGCACAGTGAGGTAGCAGTGCTAACCACTGAGCCACCTTGCCGCCCATACTTTGCAATAATGCTGTGCATTCTTCCAGGCAGCTGAGACTGATCTAATCTGGGCTGGAAACTGAAAAAAGGCTGGCAACGTATTGCTGCTGCTGCTGCTCAGGATCTTCGTGAGATCACGTCTGGAGCAGTGTGTACCGATTCAATCTCCGCACTGAAGAAAGAATGTTGCTGCATTTGAAGCTCAGTTGGCTCTTTTAACTGATTGCTGCAATGAAGGTCTGCATTTATAAGGAAAGTATTATCAGGTTGAGCCAATAGTCAGTAGAGTTTACAAACATTAAAGGTGATTTGATTTTTACACAGAATACCGGAAGGGGTCAGCAACAGAAGCAAATTACCAGCAAATGGAGAAATCCATTCCACATCTCAAGTCTGTTGCACAGAAACAAATAAGTATATTAAGGCATACGACTTGTTACACCAGAACAGGACGAGGCTATTCAGCCTCTGGAAGCTGAAATTCAGTTACAGGAGGACACCAATCTGCTCCTTGAGTCTACAACATTGGGACCAGAGTAGGTCAAATAGCAGCAGTATCCTATTACACAGTAATAGGATAAGTCATTTCAAACTGCTCAAGTCTGCAACACAGGAACTTGAAGATATCACATAGTGACTGGAGATGGTTACACTGGAATAAAGTTTGATCGAAGTTTGTAAATTATTGAGAGTTTCAATAGAGGTAACGGTAGCTGCCTTTTCCCCAAGAAGATGATTTCAAATCTAGATGGTACATACCTAAGGTGAAAAGAGAGATATGTTTTAAAAAGTTAGAGGCATTTTTTGACAGTGGGTGAATTACGTGTGCAATTAACTTCCTAAGGAAGTGATGGAGGAGGGTACAATTACAGCATTTTTGGGTATTTGCACAGTTATATGAATAAGAAAGAATCAGTGGGATAGAAATAAAACTATTCATTCATTTATTGCCCGGAGGGAAGTTAAGAGTCAACCACGACATTATTGCTCCAAACTCACATGTAAGCCAGACCAGATAAGTATGGCAGTTTCCTTCCCGAACTGGCGAATGTGAATCAGAATATTGTTTACAACAACTGATTCAGGGTCATCATTGGGCGCTTCGTTTCCAGGTACTTATGGAATTCAAATTCCACGATCTGCCACGCCAGAATTTCAAACGGTGTTCCCAAAATATCACATGGACTTTGAGATTAACACTACAGTAATAATACCACAAGGGTATGATCAAATCTCAGCGGATACCAAGAGTGGGCAGATGTGAATAATTTAGTCTGGCATTATGTTCAGCCTGGACTGATGAACTGAAGGGCCTGGTTGCATGTTGTATAACTCTATGATCTTGACGCTATGTAACACGTAGTTGGTTGTTATTAACAACAGCATTGACAGCATAACCAAACACCTGCTGGGATATGTAATTTTGCTAGTGATTCCGGAGGTTGTTTTGCTCAGTGATCCCTTCCCACACACAGGATTTCTGAAAGATCACTCTCCAGCATGACTAAGAAAATGAGTTTCCACCTCAGCTGGGAATTGATTCGATTAGATTAGATTACAGTGTGGAAACAGGCCCTTCGGCCCAACAAGTCCACACCGACCCGCCGAAGCGAAACCCACCCATACCACATTTACCCCTTACCTAACACTACGGGCAAT
>NW_025206107.1:2548-5975 GCF_004010195.1 Chiloscyllium plagiosum | reverse complement strand
TAGAATGGGTTTTACGTTTCGAATCATTTACATGTAAATCCCAGAACTCTTTTCTAGTCACATTCCAGAGATATCTTAAAGATTTAATTTTGGAAAGAAGACATATTAGCTCCGACAATGCATTAAAGGACTAAGGTTAGAGTCTGGCTGTTTTTAAACCCTTGAGTCAGACCGTTTCTGTTTCCAAAACCGGAATTAATGAAACGTCACACGGACTGACTGCCAACAGATTATCTGCTTATCGAAGACATATAATATATAAGCAAATGCAAATCTGCAAATGCAAATTCACCCCTATATATATATATATATATTTATATTTGTGCGCATTGGAGTGAGAGAGCGTGAGAGATTGAGCGCGTGTGTGTGAAGGTGAGAGAAAAGGAAATAGTGTGAGTGTGCATTGTATGGGATTGAGACGTAGTGGATGCCTGTGAAAGTGTGTTGCCACGAGTTTGAGTATGAGTGTATGAGTGTACCTGAGAGAGAGAGCGAACCTCTTTCATGCACACGCTCTCTCTCAGACTCATACACTCCCACGTCACACTCACTCACACATCTACTCACAGGCATCTACTCCATCACAACCGTGCACACACGCACTCACACACTATATGGACTGTGGACTGTGTGGCGGTTCTGGCAGATTACAAAACAATAAGTGCCATGCCACTGATTTAGAAAAGATAGACAAGAAACGGTCACTATTGATGAGTTAGCTTAACTTCATTAGTGAGGAAGTGCTTGGGTCTATCAGGGAAGAGAGAGAGAGAGAGAGAGAGATATTGGTGAAAGTTTTATATTTGGCAGATACATCATGGTTTCATGAAAGGTAGTTCGCGTTTAGCCGAATCACAGCAATTCCTTGAGGGTATTGTGAGTGCAGTGGACCACAGCAAAACGATGGATGTTGTGTTTCTGGGTTGCCAGAAAGCATTGGACAACCTGCTGCACAAAAAATCTGGCTGAATAAGATGAATGTGCATAATTTTTTGGGTAATTTGACAGCATTGTTAATGAACAGAAATCAAAGACTGGGAATAAAGCTGTATTTTTCTGGTTAGCCATCAGTGGTTATTGATATTCCTCAGAGATCATTGTTGGGACAGCAATTGGCTGCATTTCAAAGGGCTGCCTTGAATTTGGGGACCACGTGTTAAAGTTCACAGTAGACACGAAAATGATCTCATTCACGATGCTGAGTAGTGAGTTTTAATCAGATGGTCACACGGAAACTGCAATTAGAGAGTAGCTGCGTGACCACCAGGAAAGGCAAAGAGTGCAAGTGGACAGTGCAGGAAACTCGTGTGGTCAATTCCCTCGTAAACCGCTTTGGATAATATAGGGGAGATTTCCATTCGGGGAATCGGCAATAGCCAAGTCAGTGACACTATGACGAGTTCCTGGGCACAGCAGTCAATGATAAAGTTAAACAGACCCTTCGCAACAAGAGACTGGATAGTTTGGGGGAGAGAATGGATATTCTGTGTTCGCACACAGGAATCAAGGATGGCATTTCCTCCCAGGTGCCAGGGTTCAGGGTAGCATGGAGCCGTTGAAACATGTACTCAGTGGCGATGGTGAGCAGCCATAAGTCATTATGCACGTTTAACCGAGTGAGGCAGGGGTTAGGAACTAGAGCTACGGATCAGATGATGGACTCGGTAGTGAACAGCCAGAAAGAGCGTGTGGAGTGTCTGTGAGAAGCTAATGGCACTTGATAGCTCAAAGGTACATTCAGTGTGATGGATTAAAGTTTTCTATTTTAACAGTGGACTTATCAGGATAAGGGTGACGAACGTAGAGCATGGACCAGTATTTAGAACTGTGATTTCTTGACCATTACAAAGACCTGGTTATCACAGGAATAGTAACAGTTCTTGGATGTTCCCGGGTTTAGATGTTTCAAATGGAATGGGGATGTGGATGTATAAGAGTTTAAGGAGTGGTATTTCTAATTCGGCAAAGTCTGACAGCTGCAGAAAGGGATATTTTCTGCAAAGGCAGCAGTTGTGCAAGTAGGAAACTATCAATGTATTGGTAGCTTTCTACAGTTCGCTTAATCGGAACAGAGGCACGGATGAGCAGATTGGAAAGCAGTTTGCAAAGTCGCAGAATTAACAGAGTTGTTGTAATATGTGATTTTAATTTCCCTCATAATGATTGGAACCTACTTAGTTAAAATATTTTGGAAAGAGCGGTTTCTGTCAGGTCTATCTAGGAAGGATTCCAGACACATGGTTGGCCGAATACTGTGGGGTCCTTTATGGATTCAGTGTTTAGCAACGTACCATGCCAGGTGTCAGATCTCTCGGTATGATAGCATTTCGGTTATAGGGATCACAACTCTATGGCCTTTATTATACGCGTGGAGAGGGAAGGGAGCAGACAGTATGGCAAATTATTTAATTGGAGGGAGAGGAAATTGCAATGCTATAAGTCTGGAACCGGGGCGCGTATAGTGGGAGCAAATGTTGTCAGGCAAACGTTCTAAGGGAAATGCACGACTAGAAATGTGGAGTTTCTGTCGGAAGCGCGTGCTTTTACTGCTGTACAGGTTGGTCCCAATGAGGCAAACAAAGTTTCTTTGCTTGATAAATGCTTCGTTGACAAGGAATGTGGAAAAACTAGCCAAGAGGAAGTGCAGAGACAGTGATCAGACACGGCTTCAGAGGGTTACAAGTTATCCAGGAAGGAGCTTAAAAATGGACTTATGTGAGATGGAAAAGCGCACAAGAAAGCCTTAGCGGATAGCATTAAAGAGAATTATAAGCACTTCTAAACTTACGTGAAAAACATGAAGTTGGCCAGAGTGAAGGTAGGATCGATCAGGGTTAATGGAGTTAACGTGCGCCTCGAGTCCGAGGAAGGAGGGGCGATCCTGATTGGATATTTTGTCTCAGTATTCACTACTGAGAATTACCTTGAAGTTTGAAGTATGTCTACTTCAACGGAAGGAGCATCCTGAATAAGATGTTTGTAATTGCAGCACGGGTTCGGACCAGGGAATTCGTCGTTGTGGTCACTTCGGAGACATGGAAAGAACAGGGACAAGAATGTTTTTTGCACGTTCCGGGGTTTGGATATTTAAGTGAGAGATGGTCAAAGAGGGAGGGCTATGGCATTATTAGTCAAGGACAATATTACGGTAACAGAGGAAGGATGTGCTAAGTTTAGAAACAGGAAAAGAGAGGTCACCCATTTTGAAGTTTTCTGTGGGAATCCAAATAGGTCTGGAGTTGTAGAGGAAAGCATAGGTCGTTCTGGATGAAAGAGAGAGTAAAAGGGAAGTTGTCATGAGGGCATTAACTTTCCAAGTGTTGACGGGAAATACAAAACTTTGAGTACTTCAGAGGGAGCAGTTTTTGACCAATGTGTGCTGGATGTTTTCGTGGCACAGTATGTGAACAGGCAAACAAGGAGCGAC
>NW_025206107.1:0-2542 GCF_004010195.1 Chiloscyllium plagiosum | reverse complement strand
CTTGAGATTTACACATTAGCAGGGAAAGGCCGAAAGAAAGAGTTAAGAACAGCCAGGAGTGGCATGAGAATTGTTGGAATGTAGGATCAAGGAAATGCCAAAAGCTTTCTACACGGGCGGCACGGTGGCACTGTGGTTAACACTGCTGCCTCACAACACCAGAGACCCGGGTTCCATTCCCGCCTCAGGCGACTCTCTGTGTGGAGTTTGCGCATTCTCCCCGTGTCTGTGTGGGCTTGCTCCGGTTTCCTCCCACAATCCAAAAATATGCAGGTTAGGTGAATTGGCCATGCTAAATTGCCCGTAGTGTGAGGTGAAGGGGTAAATGTAGGGGAGTGGGTCTGGGTGTGTTGCGCTTCGGTGGGTCGGTGTGGGCGTGTTTGGCCGAAGGGCCTGTTTCCACACAGTTTTACAAAAAAAATGTATAAAAGGAATAAAAGAATGACTGGAGAAAGAGTAGGGCCAATCAATGATTGTAATGAGAATTTGTGAATGGAGTCCCAGGAGACAGGGGAGGCGCGAAACGAATAGTGTTCATTAGTACTCGCACTTGAAAAGCGACAATGTTGTCGAGGAGAATACTGAGATACAGTTTACTGGATGAGATGGCATCGAACTTCACAAGGAGGAAGTATTCGAAATTCTGCCAAGGCTGAATATAAATAAGTCCCCTGGGACAATTGTAATTTATCCTAGGATTGATGGGAAGCCAGCGAGGAGACTGCAGAGACTGCTTTCATGTTTCTCCTATTAATGTCAAAAGGATTAGTGCCAGAATCTTGAGGATAGCAAATGTTAGTCGCTTCTTCAGGAAGTGGAGTAGAGACAACCCTAATAATAATAGGCCAGTGAGCCTTACATTGCTTGTCGGTAAAGTTTTTAAAAAAGTTTTTATGTGGTAGAACTTATCATAATCTAGAGAGGAATAAGTTGATTCGAGACAGTCAGCATGGATTGCTATTCTGTCGGTCGTGCCTCATAAACCTTCTTAAGATCTTTCAGAAGATGAAACTTTATTGCTGGAACAGCACAGCAGGTCAGGCAGCATCCAGGGAAGCATCCAGGGAACAGGAGATTCGACGTTTCGGGCACAGGCCCATCTTCAGGATTTTCTTCGGCCAATGCCCGAAACGTCGAATCTCCTGTTCCCTGGATGCTGCCTGACCTGCTGTGCTGTTCCAGCAATAAAGTTTCAACTTTGATCTCCAGCATCTGCAGACCTCACATTCTCCTCGAATCTTTCAGAAGATGGCCAGTTTGATGAAGGTAAAACTGTTGATGTGGTGTATATAGATTTCAGGAAGGCTTTTGATAAGTTTTCCCCGGGAAATCATGGCACCAAATACGGAGGCATGGGGTTGAGTGTGATTTAGCTTTTTGGATCAGAAATTGGCGAGCTTAAATATGACAAATGTTGGTGGTTGATGGGAAATGTTCATCGTGGAGTTCAATTTTTAGTCGTATATCTCAAGGATCGCCTTTGGGGCCAGTGTTGTTTGTCAGTTTCATAAATTACCTAGATGATGGCATAGAATGATGCGTTCGTAAAATTGCTGACGACGCTAAGGTTGGTGGAATTGTGTGAGGTGCTGTAGGATGCTGCAGGCTACAGAGGGATATATGTACGCTGCAGGACTGGGCTAAGAGGTGTGAAATGGAGTTTAATGTGGAAAAGTATGAGGTGATTCACTTTGGAAGGAGCAACAAGAATAAAGAGTATTGGACTAATTGTAAAATTCCTCATGTAGATGCCAGAGAAATCTCGCTTCCAAAGTACATAGACGCTGAAAGATTCCACCCGGGCTGATAGGTTTGTTAAGAAGGCAAACGGCTTGTTAGCTTTTATTGGGAGGTGGATTGTGTTTCGGAACCACGAGGTCATGCACCCGCCTTATAAAACTCTCATGCAGCTTCACTTGGAGTATTTTGTAGAATACTAGTCTAGCCCACTTTTCGGAAGGACGTGGAAGTATTGTAAATAGCGCAGAAGCGATTTACGAGGATGTTGTTTGGTATAGAACGAAGATCTTAAGAGCAAAGGTTGAGGATTTTGAGGCTGTTTTCTTTAGTGAGAAGAAAGTTGAGAAATGACTTAATACAGACATACAAGATCACCAAATGATTATACAGGGTAGACAGTTTTCATTGGATGATGATGGATAGCACGAGGGCCTGTAGCATCAAATTGAGGTTTGATAGATATTGGACAGATGGCAGAGGTAGGTCCATTACTCAGAGCGTAGTAAAGTTGTGCACGTCCTGCCTGCAACAGTAGTAGACTCGCTAACGTTAGGGGTATTTAAATGGCGATTGAATAGACAAATGGATGATAATAGAATGGTGTAGATCAGATTGGCTTTTAAGACATTGCATAGATCGATGTAAATTCGATTGGCCGAAGGACCTGTACTGCGCTGTAATATTTCGCGCTCTATGTTCTACGTTCTATGTCTTCAAACAATAAGTCCTCGATGTCAATATGCAGTAAGATATTCATCAAAAGTATTAAGGTTGAAACCACTAATCCGCTGACGCTCAGCCA
>NW_025206106.1:0-11126 GCF_004010195.1 Chiloscyllium plagiosum | reverse complement strand
CATCAGAAACAGCTACACCAAGTAGTTTGTGAGACCTCGAGTTTGAATTACAAAAAATAATCTTGCTTCCAAGTTCCATCAGAGTTTGGAAATGTGAATTCTTGGTTAGTCATTAATTCTGATGAGCACAATATCACATCAGAAATACACCAATATCTATATGACCACAAATGCAACACCATGAACAGTTATGGCCGTCTTTTTGGAAGAACCAGGTCCACGTGATTTGGAGTATGCCAGAAAAGGTTGAGGTTGCTTACCACAGGAATTGAAGTGCTTCCTCAGAAATTGAACTTGAACAGTTTGGGCTGGATTCATTGGTGTTTGCAAAATTGTGAGAAGACCTTCACGAGGAAATGAGATATAACATTATTTGTGGGCTTGACAGGATATTTATCAAAATATTATTTCCCCTTGCAGGAAATTCTCTGACCAGGCAAAATATCTTCTGATGAAAAGATCACCATTTTGGACAGAAACATCAAATGCTTTTTCTTTCCAAGCTGTGTCTGTAATGATATTCCAGGGTTATGGTGGACAGATTTCGAAAGAACTAAGGGAATGAAGTCCTGTGAGGATAACATAAAGAGATGTATTTGAGAATGCAGTGATTAATATGCCCACCACTGGAATTGTCGCTCAGTTCCCCAACGTGAAGTCCAATCTTTGCTTCTACAGATGGCTGTGGAGACAAGGCTCGGGAGTGGTATTAGACTCGTAGCACTTGAGGGAACTGATACAGACAGGATGGATCGAATGGCTTTCGTTTTTACTGTTAAATTCTATGATTCGCTTATCATATACGCCACGATGTTATTGAATGGTGGAGAGCCGACATGTTCGCCTGAATGCATTAGCTCTGCAGCTGTGTGTTTATTGTGGATCAGTGGTGCTGGAAGAGCACAGCAATTCAGGCAGCATCCAACGCGGCTAATCGGATGCTACCTGAATTGCTGTGCTCTTCCAGCACCACTGATCCAGAATCTGGTTTCCAGCATCTGCAGTCATTGTTTTTACCTAGCTTTGTGTTTATGTCTTACTCTGATACTGTGGGATCTTGAGGGGGTAAAACTGAAGGGAATGCTTCCATTTACGTACTTTAAAATCAGGAGAAAACAGCGATTACTTTCTTCTTTTGAAAGGCACTGGTATTTTCGAACATTCTGCTTAAAAAGATAGTGGTGGAAATATCCGTTCATATAGTTAAGGCACCATTTGATCCGTTGTCATTAGACAGGCAGGAAGGCTAATTGAAAGTTGCAGTCGGTTGAGCTATGATCTTATTAAATCGGGCGCAGGCTTCAGAGACTGAATGACTTACTGGTCGTTGTGATGAGCAAAAGATTCAAAACTGCCATAAACCTGCAAGAAAATAAAGAAAAATGAAACCTTTCATCTCTCAAATAAAGAAAAGGATGACCCTTACATTAAACAAACTCTAGTGGGACTTGTTACAAGATGAAATCTCATTTTCATGGATGCAGTGTTGGGATAGTGCAGAAATTTAAAAACTTTAATAAAAGCAACTCCCTCACTTCTAAACTCCCATACAAACGATGTGCACTTTCCTCATAAAATAGGTCACACATGGCTGGCATGAATTAAGTCAATTTCCTCTGGATTGCATTCAGCACATGTATGTAATTAAAAGAATTACTGAGCAAAACTGCACAGGCGATTCATGATGTAGTCTCACTGATGTCTTGCATTTCAATAGCATAATACCTTTACTATAATGTACAAAACACAGCCCATACAGAGTCATTTATGGTTACAGACTGTATTATTTTCCTGCTGTTCGTTTACTTTGACAATCGTTGCGGTCAACTTCATATCATTATCACAGTGGTATGGTCCTTTTCCTAACCGTCAAGTAAGTGAGTTAACTAACGATAGTATGTGTCAGTTTTTATTAATTTCTGTTTCTGCCTCCTAATGGAACCCATGCTCCATTAGAGCTTCCAATCTTGTCAAGTGTTGAGTGTGCTTTCGATCCATCTCCCAGTGGAAGTCTAAGCCTGGACCAATGAGTCTGCAGCACTCCGTCTTATATATTAGACAGAGATGAGTTTCTGATCATATTTGAAGTCTAGTAGCACAACCACGTAATTCGATCTCGATTACATCTCCAACCTCTGTCGATATCTCAGCTCCACTGCGACTGGAACATTCATGCACCTTGGTTGCATAACTGCAGTGTCTGTTTTTCCAATACTTGTATCAATGACATTCCACCCAACACCCTCCAAAAACTTCAGCTCATCAATAACTCTGCTGCCTGGACGCCAAATCACGCAGCGTCCTGCATACCTTTCACTTCTGCCCTCACTGACTTACACTGGCTTTTGTGGGCTGAGGCGTCCATATTAATACTCCCTGCCTTTGTCGGGCCCATCTAAAACGTCACTCTACCAATCAGTCACATTCCCACATCGTTTTCTAACTCACTCTGGTTATTTTCCTTTCGTGAATTATTCAAACCTGTTTATTTTAGAGTGAATTACCTTTATTTATTTCTCACCCTGAACAAGAATTTGCGTTCTGCAGAGTGAGTGTTGCTGGAGTTACGAAGTTCCGAAACAAAGAAATAGTGTAACTTACGGTGCAGTCATTTCCCATTGTCTGCAAAAGAGATCTCTATTGAATAGGTCATTTGAGTCACTTTGACTCTCGTCTTTGCAAGATGTTCTTCTTCTGTTATTTGATCGTCTGCTTGTCACTTTGAGTTAATTCTGCGTTCACCCAAATAAGTAAGCTGCCAAACCGTACCTCTCAGCTTGGATGATTGGCAAGAAACATTAGCTAAGCAGACACAAACGTGCATTTGAATTGCCTCTTGATTAAAGTAAGCTGGGAATATAAATTAAGGGGAAAGTCAGTTGATGAACAACAACATATATGTGAAGACATATTGCATAACTTTTAGCGTAAAAGAAGTCAAAAGAGTTCAATGAGATGACAGATCATCCACAATTAACGGGTAAGTTCATGAGTATCGAATTTTTAAAAATATAAACGTCTGATAACTGGTGGTAGGCCAGAAGACGGTAATTAGTTTAAGTATCCAGCAACCAATAGCTGTAAACTCAATAATTTGGTAAACGCTCTTGAAGAAAACAAATTGTTATGAGCTATATAGTAAAACAACAAGAGATTCTCCGTGTACATTAAACAAAAATCAGAAGCAAACGCTTGTGTAGGGCATCTGGAGAGTGCGACCAGAAATTTGCAAATTATAAAGCGGAAATGGGAGATAATTCAAATCAATAATTATATATAAACAAAAATCACAAATACTTTAAGATTTGGAAAGATGATTTTATTCAAGAGCAGGATGTGGGCGTCGCTGGCTAACCAGTATTTAATTCCCATCTCCAGTTGACCTTGAGAAGATGGTGGTGAGCTGTATTCTACCTGCTGTGAGTTGACCATAACGAGATTAGTGTGGGAAATGCAGGAATTTAACTGATTACCCAGTGACAATGCAGTTCGGGAGATAGACTTCCGATTCAACATGGTAACTGGCCTGATGGGGGTCTTGCAAATAATCGTCTTTCCATGAATATGCTGCCATTTCCCTTCTAGGTGGAAGTAGTCGGGAGTTTGGAAGGTATTGCTTGAGGATCTTTGGTGAAATGTTACAGCGTCCTCTTATATTTGTTGCACAATGATGGTAGTGTGCATCAGTAGTGGAGTGAGTGAACGCTTGTGGATGCATTGTCAATCAAGCCAGCTGCTTTGCCTTGCATGGTTTGAAGCTTCTTAAGCGTTGTGGGAAATGCACACATTCAGCCTAGTTAGATATATTTTAACACACTCCTGATTGTACGTTGCAGATGGACCTTTTCTTGCGGATTCGGCGGAAGGAAGGGTAGGACGTGCAATACTGGCCACAGTACTCTTATCTTCTGATCTGTTAAGGTAGCCAGTATGTTTATGTGGATTGTCTTTTGAGTTTACATTTAATGATAACCCGCAGGATGTTGATAGTAGAGATTCAGATTTGGTAACAACACAGCATGATGAGTGGGTAAATCTTTTCTGACTGATGATGGTCACAAGTGTTACTTACCACTTTTCAACCCAAGTCTGTACATTGTCCAGAACTTGCTGCATTTCAGCATGGATATCTTACGGCGTTTGAGTATGGTGTTGTCATATGTTGACAGAGAGAATATATTCGACAACAGAATGGGAGCACAGACAGACTGTTTACTGAGAGATGTTGGCCTGTTCCCAGAGTTTAAAGGAAGTTGCTGCAAATATATTTCTGGCATTCTTTGGAATATTCCGCCATTGAGTGGAGTCCAACGTGGTACTACAGGATTTTTAAAAATCGCTAAATGTGATGTTGTTATTACATGAGCTACGGAGACAGAAATCAGGAGCACACGATCCAGTTAGCCTTGTATTGAACGTTTGGAAAGTGCTGGGGCCCATTATTATGGAACAAAAAAAAACTTGACATTTTTAAAAACACAGTGAGTATTGTTTTGGGAAAAAACTTTTTTTGACAAATGCGTTGATTGATTTGGAGATATGACAAGTCGATAGAACTAAAAGTGAGTCGTCCAGCAGTGAATTTGGATTCGCATAAGACATTTGGTAAGGCATACACATAAACATTTTTTTGCACATTTCTGGATCTGATGGCAATGTATATCCTTGTACTGAAGCTTTGTTAAGACACAAAGAAGGGAAAGATGATTAATTGATTTAAATCTGGTTTTAAATACAAATCATGTGGCATACCTTTGACAGGAAAAAGTAGATCATGTTGAATTGTGCAACAGTGACTGAAGGGCATACTCCTGATCCCTTTCATTACTTTCTTATTCTGATATCTGACATTCAGTGGTCGTTTTCCTCTAGGTTAGCTATAATACGTTGTATGCAGGGTGATCCTAGCGCATGCTAAACTAAGCGTGGGAATTTACAGATGCTCCGTCCAGAAAAACATTGGTCTGGCAGTATGACCAACAAATGAAGTGGAATTGGCAGACGGGGAGAGATCTATAAAGCAGGATGTTTGAACTGTTCGTCAGGAAACCCGTGTTTCCCATTCACAGTTCCTCAGCCTATAGGTATACGTAAATTACAATCTTTAGAGGCTCTAAATTTTTTCCCCTGTTTTGATGGGCAGGTTCGAGAGATGAAATGGTCTCGCATTGCACCAGTGAAGCAGATTCGAAGGACTGATTAAAACAGGGGCACGTAGGACTGGGAACAGGAGTAGAATATTTGAAGATTTGATGAATTTCGTCCAAAACCTAAACAATAGCTGATCCGTTTATGATCTCAACCATACTGTTATGTCTATTAATGTTATGCATGATTCGCTCATTGATCAAAAATGTAACTGATCCTCTAAATAATTCAGAGACATAGAATGCATGAATTTGTGTGCCACAGCATTTTACATTCCAACGATAATTACAAAATATTCTTCAGACATGACTGACTGAATTTTGGAATGATTACTCTTTCCTTTTCAATACACATCCACTGGTCACAAACATTTTTAATGCAAAATGTTCTGTGACATGGCCACATATATGCTTGAACTTACTGGAAATCACAAGCCAGGCAGCATCTGTGCTGAGAAAACAGATTGAAACGTTCAGGTCCGTCTTCACAACAGAATGGTGTTACGGCCAATGATATAACCGTGTCAGGTTCAGTGTGAAGAACAAGTCAGCTCGGTTTATTTAGTCAGCAGTAAATAACTTGTTTATTCTGAAGATCAACTTCTTCAAGAAATGCATCTGATGAACAATTTTGAATATGCAAGTATGCTATTGTGTGTACAATTCTACAAATTACTGATTCATTGCCACATATTGACAGGATACAGACAACCATTCTGACACAGACACATTCATTCACACACATTTATTCACAAACATACTGACACAGATTCACACGCAGATACACATACACGTACACCCAGACACGCACAACATATTACCACACTTATACAGATACACATTCACCTATACAGACACGCACAATCATATTAACGCACTTAGATACAGATAAAGACAAACGCAGAGATATTGAGTCACCCTGAACCAGCCTCATACACACCGGTATACAAACGCAGACACACACACACAAACACACACACACGCACACGTGTCAGTGCAAGCACAGCCATAAAGATTCCACAAAGTAATGACACGAAGTACTTTGGAAAAACATTTTTTTTAGATTAGATTAGATTACTTGCAGATTGGAAACAGGCCCTTCGGCCCCAACAAGTCCACACCGCCCCGCTGAAGCGCAACCCGCCCATACCCCTACATTTACCCCTTACCTAACACTACAGGCAATTTAGCATGGCCAATTCACCTGACCTGCACATCTTTGGACTGTGGGAGAAAACCGGAGCACCCGGAGGAAACACACGCAGACACGGGGAGAACGTGCAAAGTCCACACCGTCAGTCACCTGAGGCGGGAATTGAACCCGGGTCTCTGGCGCTGTGAGGCAGCAGTGCGAACCACTGTGCCACCGTGCTGCCCACAAATATGGCACAAAGTACTAATAATTTATTAAAACTAAGTGACAGATTCTCACGAACGGCAGTGCAATGTTGTTAATTTCAGACAAGATTCTGCTTCTGCA
This sequence comes from Chiloscyllium plagiosum, assembly GCF_004010195.1. Lineage (NCBI taxonomy): Eukaryota > Metazoa > Chordata > Chondrichthyes > Orectolobiformes > Hemiscylliidae > Chiloscyllium > Chiloscyllium plagiosum. Next base: position 4,499 of record NW_025206106.1, on the reverse strand, counting down.
GGTGCATTATCGTACAGCTACATTTGACTCACTTCCATTTTGCCGCATTAAGTGGGGAGATTTCATTGAAACATCTACAGGATTGATAAAGAAGTTCCAAAAATGTGACACGTTTTCAGCTCACCGAACTTGTTGTGGGGAGTTTCAAAGAAAGAAAAAAAGGAGTATTCGACGGCTGCTTCTCTGCTTGGTCGTACTTTGTCTCTCTGTCTGAGTTGAAACACACAATCCTACTATTTGTTCCTAGATTCCAGATTGGATTTGTGCTGGAAAAGCTCAGTAGTTCAGGCAGCATCCGAGGAGCAGGAAAATCATCGATGTGGGCAAAAGCCCTTCATTAGGAATAGAGGCAGAGTGCCTTCACAGTGGAGAGATAAATCAGAGGTGGGTGGGGGTCGGGAGAAAGTAGCACAGAGTACAATAGAGGAATGGGGGTGGTGGTGGAGGTGATAGGTCAGAGAGGGGTTTGGGGGAAGGTAGCAAAGAAAACAACGGGTGAATAGGGGTGAGGATGAAGGTGATAGGTCAGCGAGGATGGTAGAGTGAATAGGTGGGAAGGAAGATAGGCAGGTAGAGCAAGTCATGGGGACCGTGCTGAGCTGGATGTTTGGAGCTGGGGTGAGGTGGGGGAAGGGGAAGTGAGGAACCTTTCCGCAAAGACTTTTCCCTCCGTGACTACCTGATCAGGTTCACGCACCCAACAAACCACCCTCCCATCCTGCCACATTCCTCTGCCACCGCAATACTTGTAAAACCAGCGCCCACAACTTCTCCCTCATCTCCATCCAAGTCCACATAGGAGCCTTCCACATCCATCAACGTTTTACCTGCACATCCACCAATATCATTTATTGTATCCGTTGCTCCCGATGCGGTCTCCTCTACATTGGGAAGACTGGATGCCTCCTCGTAGAGCGCTGTAGGGAACACCTCTGGCACACCCGTACCAATCAACCACACCGCCTTGTGGCCCAATTTTTCAACTTCCCCCCACTCATCCGAAGACATGGAGCTCCTGGACCTCCTCCACCGCGGCTCCCTCACCACCAGACGCCTGGAGGAAGAACGCCTCATCTTCCACCTCAGAACTCTTAGATTAGATTTTTAGATTACATTACAGTGTAGAAACAGGCCCTTCGGCCCAACAAGTCCACACCGACCCGCCGAAGCGAAACCCACCCATACCCCTACATTTACCCCTTACCTAACACTACGGGCAATTTAGCATGGCCAATTCACCTGACCCTGCACATCTTTGGACTGTGGGAGGAAACCGGAGCACCCGGAGGAAACCCACGCAGACACGGGGAGAACGTGCAAACTCCACACAGTCAGTCGCCTGAGGCGGGAAGTGAACCCGGGTCTCCGGCGCTGTGAGGCAGCAGTGCTAACCACTGTGCCACCGTGCCGCCCACGGTGAACCCCAGGGCATCAATGTGGACTTCACCAGTTTCTTAATTTCCCCTTCCCCACCTCATCCCATCTCCAAACTTCCAGCTCAGCACAGTCCCCATGACTTGTCCTACCTGCCTATCCTCCTTCCCACCTATCCACTCCACCATCCTCTATCACCTTCATTCACACACCCATTCACCCATTGTAGTCTTTGCTACTTTCCACCACCCTCCTCCCTGACCTATCGCCTCCATTCCAACTCCCATTCACCTATAGTACACTATGCTACTTTTTCCCCACCCCCACCCTCCTTTGACTTATGTCTCAACCCTGCAGACACTCTTCCTCTATTCCTGATGAAGGGCTTTTGCCCGAAACATCGATCTTCCTGCACCTCGGATGCTGCCTGAACTACTGTGCATTTCCAACACCACTCTGTTTACCTAGAATCTGATTTCCAGTATACGCAGCCCTTGTTTTTACCTAGTATTATTTGATCCAAAAAGTCGACAAAGTGAACGTCCTCCAGCCCAAATCACTCTATCCCAGCACTTTCCTTCATGCTGGTTGGTCCTAACTGCTGTTATTCACAGTGCTATTTCTTTTGCCATCAATAAAATCTCCTCTTTTAGTTTGAAACTTTTTTTTATGCATTTCTTTTTTAAGTGGTGTCTGTAGTAAAATGAAACACGTTATTCTAAATCCAACTCTAAAACGTTCCGCATGATCTTAAATGTTTCAAGAAGATTGTGCCTTAACTGAGGTCTAAAATTCTGATCTGTCAAAGCAGAAGCGCTTCATTCCAGGAAAGACTGAAAAGAAACATTTTTGAGAAGCTTTAAAAGTAATTGCATTTTTTGTAAATGAGGAAATCATACCTGCACACCGCCTCACCATTGACCTGTATAAATTCAGTAAAAATATCACTATGTTTAAATTAAATATGTTTTATTTCAAAGTTGAGCTCTCGTCCATGCATTTCTCTGATGCAAATGATTAACACAGATGGCAAATAGTTGATGATCCATTCTTGGAAACCATCTAATAGTTATATCTTCCCATCAGCATTTAACAATTTATCGATGTATTTTTTCTGGTTGTTAAAAGGCGTGCCCCTTCCTGTGGAGAAGCTGAAAAATTTTGAATGTCCTCTTCCCTTTTTTGTGAAACTCTTTGGAGGGTTTGTATCATCACATCCTCTCTCATTCTAATAGTCCAGACTGCTCCGATGATATCTTCATGTGCCTCTGCAACAGCTTCAAACGAGTGAGATAATATCGCATGAGGTGAGACTGGCCATTGCCAATTCGGCCCTGAGAGCATATTCAACAGTTTGGAAACATCCTGGTTGACCTAAAAACCATGCTCTGCCTGTTCACATTAAAAGCTCCATCGAAGATCTATCAAACACTATTCTGTAATCTTCTGTAACCTTCACAGCTCCCTGAAGAAGAGAAGGCTGACAAACGGCGCAGCACGCAGATTAAACAGACGTACTGATTTCTGGGAATACTCTTTCATTTAAAGAATGGTACTTAGCAACACATTACTTCATTTTTATCACACGAGGCAAACAATTGTTGACCATGCATCTCCTCCAACCTTTCCACCGTAACCTTTGAATTTCTTAGTAACCAAATATCTGAAATTACCGAGTCCTCGCTGATGTCTGTGGAACACATTTCCTTATCCCTCCTTATCTCAACAACACATAAAGAAACATCCTCTCAGTATCCGCCATGTCAAGTTCGATCAGGGTCTGCTATATCTCAGTAACATCAACTCTCACTCATCTAAAGTCCAAGTGTTATTGGCCCAAACCGCCCTACATTTCCACATAGGATAAATCCTTCTTTCAAGGACTGGTGGAGGTAAACTTTTCAGGACTGCATCCAATTAATTATATCCTATCTTAGTTAAGGAGTCAGACGATTCCAATGGAAACCCCGTGATGAAGTTGCAGTTGTAGTGGGTTCAGATGCAGCAACTCTTCTTTACCTCAAAATTGATTCCTCAGAATAAAGTCCCAAACTGAGAGCACTCTTACGATGCACTCTTTGTTTCTTATGAAAGATGCCCACAATTTATTATTGCGATGAGAAGATTTTCTTTTTCCTTCATGCTGTGAGTCTTTGGAACAATCTTGCCCAGAGAACAGTGAAGGCAGGCTCATTGATATCGTTAAGGCACGGACATCCATACATATGAAGTATAACTGAGTCAAGGGCTACAGGTGAGTGGGGAGGAATAAAGAGCTCGGCGTGCAATCAAGTCACCATTGAAAGATGGCGCAAGTTTGGAGGGGTGATGACAGACTGCTTTATCTTATCCCGATTAGCTGTTTGTAAGAACTGACCCGTTCCTCTTCAGTACAATATATTGGAGATGAGGGGGGTGGACCGGCGGTGTGAAGGGTGGTCAGTTGTTGGGGCAAGCAGTGAATTAACTGTGATTGGCCTTATCTTGATACTCAACTTATTGATCATTCTCCAGAATATCATCAGAAAGTCGTTTGATTCACAGAGGAAAGAGCAAAAGAGAATATATTTTATTGCAATGAGAAAGATGCATTGTTTCAAAGGCCCTTCAGGAAGGTCAAGGGGTGAAAATACGTTCGCTATTTTTGTGTTAATTCAGCAAAGAGATAATGATTACAGCTTGGTAGAACTGTCTGATTTTTGCACCTTCCGACTGGCTTCAAGTAATGGAGAGAATCGTTGAGGACAACAACGTCTTCAGCCTCGCTTCTGGGACCTGTCCCTGTTCTCGACTGATCAAGTGCATTTCAATTTTAGAGAATTTGTCTGGTTTTATGCATGCGTGTCAGTATGATGGGGAGACTATGTTTCTTCTGACTTATGTAGCGTTTGAAAAATATCGTTTTATTTGTTATTGTGGTCCAATTATTTGATGCATTTCGAAATTTTAGTAGGTCCTCAATTGAATTAGTAATTATTCCCCCAAACTAATTATTTTCATTTTGTTTGTTTTCTTCTTCACAGTTAACACTATGAAGATCTTCGTCATAGTTTGTAAAAGTTGTGGATTGTCTCTATTTGCCAGTCGTTAGTTGTGAGCTATGGCCTCGGCGGATCCAGTGGTCA
>NW_025206105.1:5278-11125 GCF_004010195.1 Chiloscyllium plagiosum | reverse complement strand
CACACATTGGGAGTGATGGCAGGATCCCTGAGTGGGGGAAGATGACCCACACTTTGGGAAGGATGGCAGGTTCCTTGAGAGGAATCAGATTAGCAACACATTGGGAAGGATGGCAGGGTCTCTGAGAGGGGGCACATTAACCATTAAATGTGAAGGGCGGCGGAATCTCCGAGAGGGAGCAGATCACTCACACATTGGGAAGGATGGCAGGGTCTCTGGGAGGGGGAACATCACCCGCTCAATGTTCAGGAGGCAAGGTCTCCGAGAGGGGGCATATCACACACACATTGCAAAGGATGGCAGGGTCTCTGAGAGGGGGCCGATCACCCACACATTGGTAAGGATGGAAGAGTCCCGCAGATGGGGCAGATCACCCACACATTGGGAAGGATGGCAGGATTCCTGAAAGGAGACAGATCACCCACACATTGGGAAGGATGGCAGGGTCTCTGAGAGGGGGCACATTACTCATTAAATGTGAAGGATGGCGGAATCTCCGAGAGGGAGCAGATCACTCACAAATTGGGAAGGATGGCAGGGTCTCTGGGAGGGGGAACATCACCCGCTCAATGTTAAGGAGGCAGGGTCTCCGAGAGGGGGCATATCACACTCACATTGCGAAGGATGGCAGGGTCTCTAAGAGGGGGCGGATTAACCACACTTTGGGAAGGATGGGAGGATTACTGAGAGGCTGCAGATCTCCCACACATTGGGAAGGATGGCAGGGACCTTGAGGGGGGACAGATCACTCACACGTTGGGAAGGATAGCAGGATCCCTGAGAGGGGGCAGATCACCCACACATTGGGAAGGATGGCAGCATCCCTGAGAGGGGGCGGATCACCCACACATTGGGCATGATGGCAGTGTCCCTGAGAGGGACAGATCACTCACACATTGGGAAGGATTTGCAGGGTTGCTGAGAGGGGACAGATCACCCACACATTGGGAGGAATGGCAGGGTCCCTGCAAGGGGATGATCACCCGCACATTGGGAAGGATGGCAATGTCCCTGAGAGGGAGCAGATCACCCACACATTGGGAATGATGGCAGGGTCCCTGAGAGGGGGCAGATCACTCACATATTGGGAAGGATGGCAGGGTCCCTCAGAGGAGACCGATCACCCACACATTGGGAAGGATGGCAGGATTCATGAGAAGAGACAGATCACTCACACATTGGAAAGGATGGCTGGTTGCCTGAGAAGGGGCAGATCACCCACCCATTGGGGAGGATGTCAGGATCACTGAGAGGAGACAGATCACCCACGCATTGGAAAGGGTGACAGGTTCCCTGAGAGAGACAGATCACCCACACATTGGGAAGGATGGCAGGATCCATGCGAGGAGACAGATCACCCACACATTGGGAAGGATGGCAGGATCCCTCAAAGGAGACAGATCATCCACACATTGGGAAGGATGGCAAGGTCCCTGAGAGGTGACAGTTCACCCACACATTGGGAAGGATGGCAGGGTGCCTAAGAAGGAGACAGATCACCCACACATTGGGAAAGATGACAGGAGCAATAAGAGGAGACAGATCACCCACGCATTCGGAGTGAGGGCAGGGTCCCTGAGGCGTAGCAGATCACACATACATTTGGAAGGATGGCAGGATCCACGCAAGGACACAGATCATCCACACATTGGGAAGGATGGCAGGGTCCCTGAGAGGCGGCAGATCACCCACACATTGGGAAGGATGGCAGGGTCCCTGAGATGCGGCAGACCACCCACACATTACGAAGGAAGGCAAGGTCCCTGAGAGTGGGCAGATCAACCACACATTGGTAAGGATGGAAGAGTCCCGGAGAGGGGGCAGATCACCCACACATTGGGAAGCATGGCAGGATTCATGAAATGAGACAGATCACCCACACATTGGGAAGGACGGCAAGGTCCCTGAGAGGTGACAGTTCACCCACACATTGGGAAGGATGGCAGGACCCATGAGAGGAGACAGAACACCCACGCATTCGGAGTGATGGCAGGGTCCCTGAGAGGTAGCAGATCACCCACACATTGGGAAGGATGGCAGGATCCGTGCGAGGAGACAGATCACCCACACATTGGGAAGGATGGCAGGGTCTCTGAGGGGGGGCAGATCACCCACACATTGGGAAGGATGGCAGGGTGCCTTAGAGGCGGCAGGTCACCCACACATTTGGAAGGATGGCAGGGTCCCTGAGAGGGACAGATCATCACTTTGGGAAGGATGGCGGGGTCCCTGAGAGAGACAGATCACCCACACATTGAGAAGGATGGCAGTTTGCCTGAGAGAGACAGATCACCCACACATTGGGAAGGATGGCAGGAACCCTGAGTGGGAGAAGATGACCCACACTTTGGGAAGGATGGCAGGATCCCTGAGAGGAATCAGATTAGCAACACATTGGGAAGGATGGCAGGGTCTCTGAGAGGGGGCACATTAACCATTAAATGTGAAGGACGGCGGAATCTCTGAGAGGGAGCAGATCACTCACACATTGGAAAGGATGGCTGGTTGCCTGAGAGAGACAGATCACCCACACATTGGGATGGACTGCAAGGTCCCTGAGAGGTGACAGTTCACCCACACATTGGGAAGGATGGCAGGGTCCCTGAGAGAGACAGATCACCCACACATTGGGAAGGATGGCCAAATCCCTGAGAGAGGGACAGGTCACCCACACATTGGGAAGGATGGCACGATCCCTTAGAGGAGACGGATCACCCACACATTGAGAAGGATGGCAGGATCCCTGACAGAGGACAGGTCACCCACATATTGGGAAGGATGGCAGGATCCCTGAGTAGGGAAAGATGACCCACACTTCGGGAAGGATGGCAGGATCCCTGAGGGGAAACAGATTAGCAACACATTGGGAAGGTTGGCAGGGTCTCTGAGAGGGGCTACATTACTCACTCAATGTGAAGGATGGCATGATCCCTGAGTGTAGACAGATCACCCACACATTGGGAAGGATGGGAGGATTACTGAGAGGCTGCAGATCTCCCACCATTGGGAAGGATAGCAGGATCCCTGAGAGGGGGCAGATCACCCACACATTGGGAAGGATGGCAGCATCCCTGAGAGGGGGCGGATCACCCACACATTGGGCAGGATGGCAGTGTCCCTGAGAGGGACAGATCACCCACACATTGGGAAGGATTTGCAGGGTCGCTGAGAGTGGACTGATCACCCACACATTGGGAAGGATGGCAATGTCCCTGAGAGAGGGCAGATCACTCACATATTGGGAAGGATGGCAGGATTCATGAGAAGTGACAGATCACTCACATATTAGGAAGGATGGCAGTGTCCCTGAGAGGGACAGATCACCCATACATTGGGGAGGATGGCAGTGTCCCTGAGAGGGGACAGATCACCCACATGTTGGGAAGAATGGCAGAGTCCCTGAGAGGGGGCAGATTACCCACACATTTGGAAGGATGGCAGTATCTCTGAGAGGAGACAGATGACCCTCACACTGGGAAGTATGGCAGGGTCTCTGAGAGGGGGCAGATCACCCACACATTGGGAAGGATGGCAGGGTCCCTGAGAGGGGGCATTTCACCCACACATTGCGAAGGATGGAAGTGTCCCTGAGAGGGACATATCGCCATCACATTGGGAAGGATGGCAGCGTCCCTGGGAGGGACAGACCACCCAAGCATTTGGAAGGATGGCAGGGTCCCTGAGAGGGGACAGATCACCAACACATTTGGAAGGATGGCAGGATCCCTGAGAGGGGACAGATCACCCACACATTGGGAAGAATGGCAGGATCCATGAGAGGGGACAGATCACCCACACATTCGGAGTGATGGCAGGGTGCCTGAGAGGTGGCAGATCAACCATAAATTTGGAAGAATGGCAGAATCCATGAGAGGGGACAGATCACCCACATATTGGGAAGGATGGCAGTATCCCTGAGAGGAGACAGATCACCCACACATTGTGAAGGATGGCTGAGTCCCTGAGAGTGGGCAGAACACCCACACATTGGGAAGGATGGCAGGGTCCCTGAGAGGGGCCAGATCGCCCACACATTGTGAAGGATGGCAGTATCCCTGAGAGGGACAGCTCACCCACACATTGGGAAGGATGGGAGCGACCCTGAGAGGGGGCAGATCACCCACACATTGTGAAAGATGGAAGGGTCCCTGAGAGGGACAGATTGCCATCACATTGGGAAGGATGGCAGGGTCCTTGGGAGGGACAGACCACCCACACATTTGGCAAAATAGCAGGGTCCCTGAGACGGGACAGATCACCCACACATTTGGAAGGATGGCAGGATCCCTGAGAGGGGACAGATCACCCACACATTTGGAACGATGGCAGGGTCCCTGAGAGGGGACAGATCACCCACACATTTGGAATGATGGCAGGGTCCCTGAGAGGGGACAGATCACCCACACATTGGGAAGGATGGCTGGATCCCTGAGAGGGGACAGATCACCCACACATTTGGAAGGATGGCCGGATCCCTGAGAGGGGACAGATCACCCACACATTTGGAATGATGACAGGGTCCTGGAGAGGTGACAGATCACCCAAACATTGGGAAGTATGGCAGAATCCATGAGAGGAGACAGATCACCCAGAGTGATGGCAGGGTGCCTGAGAGGTGGCAGATTAACCATACAGTTGGAAGAATGGCAGGATCCATGAGAGGGGACAGATCACCCACATATTGGGAAGGATGGCAGGGTCCCTGTGAGGGGGCAGATTGCCCACACATTGGAAAGGATGGCAGGGTCCCTGAGAGAGGACAGATCACCCAAGGATTGTGAAGGATGGCAGGGTCCCTGAGTGGGACATATCCTCATCACATTAAGAATGATGGCAGCGTCCCTGAGAGGGACAGCTCACCCACACATTGGGAAGGATGGCAGTTACCCTGAGAGGGGGCAGATCACTCACACATTGGGACGAATGTCAGGGTTCCTCAGAGGGGTCAGATCACCCACACATTGGGAAGTATGGCCGGGTCCCTGAGAGGGGGGAGATCACTCACTCATTGGGACGGATGGCAGGATCCCTGAGACAGGGGCAGGTCACCCACAAACGGGAAGGATGGCAGGATCCCTGAGAGGAGACGGATCACCTACACATTGGGAAGGATGGCAGGATCCCTGAGAGGAGATAGATCACCTACACATTGGGAAGGATGGCAGGGTATCTGAGAGGGGGCACATTACCCCTCTGATGTACATTACTCACCGTCTGAGGCAGTTTAGACTGAGGTTAGGAATAGGAAAGATGAGGTTTCTGTTAGGAGTTTTCTACAGGCCTGCTAATAGTCCTAGAGATGTAGAAGAGAGGATTGCGAGGATGATTCAGGAGAAGAGTGAAAGTGATAGGGTGGTTGTTATGGAGGACTTTAACTTTCCAGATATTGACTGGGAAAGCTATAGCTTGAGTTCGTTAGATGGGTCAGTGTTTATCCAATGTGTGCAGGAGGGTTTCCTGTCTCAATATGTAGACAGGCCAACAAGAGGTGAGGCCATACTGGATTTGGTTCTGGGTAACGAACCAGGCCAGGTGTTAGAATTGGAGGTAGGTGAGCACTTTGGGTACAGTGACCACAATTCGGTGACATTTACTTTAGTGATGGAGAGGGATAAGCGTGCACTGCAGGGCAAGAGTTATAGCTGCGGACAGGGAAATTATGATGTGGTGAGGCACGACTTAGGATGTGTGGCTTGGAAAAGTAGGCTTCAAGTCGGTGACATTTACTTTAGTGATGGAGAGGGATAAGCGTGCACTGCAGGGCAAGAGTTATAGCTGCGGACAGGGAAATTATGATGTGGTGAGGCACGACTTAGGATGTGTGGCTTGGAAAAGTAGGCTTCAAGG
>NW_025206105.1:0-3237 GCF_004010195.1 Chiloscyllium plagiosum | reverse complement strand
AACCTCACATTTATCGACATTATCCATGTGTCCATGTACACAGATCTTTGAAAGTTGCCACCTAGGTAAATAGTGCGGTGAAGAAGGCATATGGTGTACTGGCTTTTATTGGTAGAGGAATTGAGTTCCGGAGCCCTTAGGTCATGTTGCAGTTGTATAAGACTCTGGTGCTGCCGCATCTGGAGTATTGTGTGCAGTTTTGGTCGCTATACTATAGGAAGGATGTGGAGGCACTGGAACGGGTGCAGAGGAGTTTTACCAGGATGTTGCCTGGTATGGTAGGAAGATTGTGTGAGGAAAGGCTGAGGCACTTGGGGTTGTTTTCATTGGAGAAAAGAAGGTTTAGGGGTGACTTGATAGAGGTGTACAAGATGATTAGGGGTTTAGATAGGGTTGACCATGAGAACCTTTTTCCACGTATGGAGTCAGCTATTACGAGGGGACTTAGCTTTAAATTAAGGGGGGTAGGTATAGGACAGATGTTAGGGGTAGATCCTTTACTCAGTGAGTTGTGAGTTCATGGAATGCCCTGCCAGTAGCAGTGGTGGACTCTCCCTCTTTATGGGCATTTAAACGGGCATTGGATAGGCATATGGACGATAGTGGGCTAGTGTAGGTTAGGTGGGCTTGGAACGGCGCAACATCGAGGGCCAAAGGGCCTGTACTGCCCTGTATTTTTCTATGTTCTATGTTCTATGAACATAACACAATCAATTAGAGATTTGGCTACTTTAGATTTAGTACTATGCATGAAAAAGTCTAATTAATAACGTTACTATAATGGACCCTGTGAGATCTGACTGTGGCGTAGTTCATTCTGAAACTAGAGATTGGAATTTGAGCAAAGGAGACTAAGAGGGTATGAGTGGCAAGTTGGCTGAGTTGGCAAGTTGGTGGCTTGGGCAAATCACTAAAAGCTTTGCCAGTAGACAGACAATAGCTAGTATTTGAAAAGATACATCATTTATAACCGATATACATTCTTCAAATACATAAAAATCTAATTGACGAAATAAATCAACCATGGCTAATGAGGCTGGTACAACTGCTATTAATTGCACATTTGTCATTGAACATTCCCACTTTTGAACTTCTGATGGAGGGAAGGATATTGATGAAGCAGCTGGAGATAGCTTGGCCTGGAATATTTCGCTGAAGAACTGGGCCCTTGTAATGCAGTACTTGGAGGTGCATAGTAAAATAGGGCAGAGTCAGCATGACTTCCTCAAGGAAAGGTCCCGCTGACAAGTCTGCCAGAATTCTTTCAGACGATAATGTGCAAGTTTGACAAAGAGAGAATGTGATTTGATTGGTTAATTGGGACTCTGCGAAATATGAATCTGGCCTAAATTGAATTTTGTTCATCTATTGGTTACTAGTTCCATAAGCAGAGATATAAAAACAGTTAAAAATTTAAAAAAACAAATTCAGCACTAGCTAAATAGAATAAAGATGGCAGGTTGGGTGATGTGTTGTTTCTGCATCATGTGGTAGCTGGAGACAGTCACTGTCTCCCTCAGCAATCCTAACCTGCGGTGTGACCAGTTCACTAAACGTGCTATCCACTACCTCCTCAGCATCGCGGATGCTCCACAATGAGTTCATCTGCAGATCCAGAGCTGTCATGCGGTCAAACAACACATGCAGCTGGACATACTGATTTCAAGTGTAAGAGTCAGGAACTTCAGACACGTTCCTAAGCTTCCACATCAAGCAAGAATCACATGCCATGTGTCTGATGTCCCCTGCCATTGTAAGCTGAGCCTTATATGAACTAACTAAAACCAAACAATGCACTTAAATAAATGAAAAAGAAAGATAAGAAATAAATTCCTTACCTTACAGGTCTTTTTCTTCCGGTTAGAGGAGGGGGCGTTAGGGAGATACACGTGTAGTATCACAGTATAGCCACTGCCCAGATATAAATTAAGCCCTAACCTTCCCGGCAGCCCTCGCTTCACTCCTCCTACTCTCCTTGCCGCTCTGGCAAAATAAAGTTGGTTGTCAAGTAGGTTTGGTGGAGGTGATAGATATCAGATCCTGTCATCACTGGACTGATTAAGAGGACTCCTCTTTCCCAGTTAATGAACTCACACTTAAGTATTTATTGTCAAGTCTGTCCATTTTAAAGAAAAAAAAAGTCTTGCAGGAGTTTGCTGAAATGATATTTAATTTTTTGTGCGACAACACTATTCCATGTGCCAATGAGGTTAGGAATTGGAAGGTAGTACAACTAAATACATGGGCAAAGAGCTGGTAGAGGAGGCAGCACTTACGATATGTGTATCATTGGGATTCCTGAGTCGATAGGATATACACAAGAACGACGGGAAGGACCTGAACTGGCAGCAATCTCCTGGCAGGCAGGTTTGCTGCTGTCACTCAGGAGGGTTTAAACTAGTGTCCCCGGGGGGGGGGGGGGGGGGGGGGGTGGCACAGTGGGAACCAGAGCTGTAGGTCCACAAGTAGACGACTGAGGCGGGTTTGGCGATTAATCGCAATACAGCTAAGAGCAACAACAGAGGTTACTAAACACAATGGACCTGGCAGTCTGAAGTGCGTTGATTATAATGTGAGGAGTATGACAGGCAAGACGGATGAACTTGCAGCTTGGGTGAGTATATATAACTGCTGTGCTAATATTATAGAGATTTGTTTGAGAGAGGGACAAGAGAGATGTCAATCTGTTGGTCCAGAGAGAGTTGTAGAATAAACAGTGAGTGGCTGGAGACAGTTGTTTATTGTAAAATAATTATCCAGCACTTTACTGGAATTGAACAGAGAGTGTGATTCAATGTACGGATTGAAGGGAAAGGTAGGAAACTGCGATTGTCTGTTTATAATATTGTCTGTTTTACCGAAACTCTTTTGTAATCTCCTATTAGCGAAGAATAGAAGAAAAGAATTTACATCAGGGAAACTCAAACCAACTATCAGGTCAGGATCTGATGGCATTGGGCAGAAATGTGTTTATGTCAACACAATGATTATTATGGGCAAGGCAGATAAGATTACAGCCTGAATCAATGCATGGGACCATGATGTTGCAGCCATTACAGGCACTTAGTTTGGAGAGGGACAGGACTGGGCATTCAACGTTCCAGGGTTTTGTTGTGTTAGACGAGATCGAGAGGAAGGTAAAAGAAGTGGAGGAGTTGTATTACTAATCAGGGATAATGTTGTATTTGCACTCAGAGGACGTACTGTAGGGCACATCCACTGAGGCAATATGAGTAC
>NW_025206104.1:10536-11122 GCF_004010195.1 Chiloscyllium plagiosum | reverse complement strand
ATTTTGACACTAGCCCCAAGATGTTATTAGATATGGAAATGTGTTGCTGGAGAAGCGCAGCAGGTCAGGCAGCATCTAGGGAACAGGAAAATCGACGTTTCGGGCATTAGCCCTTCTTCAGGAATGAGGAAAGTTTGTCCAGCAGGCTAAGATAAAAGATAGGGAGGAGGGACTTGGGGGAGGGACGTCGGAAATGTGATAGGTGGAAAAAGGTCAAGGTGAGGGTGATAGGACAGATTGGGGTGGGGGCGGAGAGGTCGGGAAGAAGATTCTATCAGGACATAGTGATCAAAAATGGTGTGTTTTGGCTTGTGCATGAGATGAATTTTCATAGACCAGCTGCCATATCTCACGAGGGTAGCAATCTAATCTCATTTTCACTGTCTTATCAATATAGTCAAGACTGCTTAAACAGGAGGTGCAAGACTTGCGCCCACACCTCCCCTCTCACCTCCCTCCAAGGCCCCAAAGGAAACTTCCATATCCGCCACAGATTCACCTGTACCTCCACACATATCATCTATTGCATCCCCTGTACCCGATGTGGCCTCCTCTATATTGGGGAGACAGCCCGCCTACTTGCGGA
>NW_025206104.1:0-5272 GCF_004010195.1 Chiloscyllium plagiosum | reverse complement strand
TCTAGATATGATCCTAGCTGAAAAAGGGGCTGTATGTGTGATGTTAGGAGGGAGCTGTTGGACCTTTATTCCAAATAATACAGCACCTGATGGGTCAATCCCTCGTGCCTTGCGAGGATTGACCACCTTGGCAGAAGAATTGGCTGAGAATTCAGGAGTGAACACATCACTCACGGGATGGCTGGAAACATGGTTTGGGAAGAGGAAAGGTGAGGTAGTCTCTATCCTCATCTCCCTGATAGTGGTAGCAGGGGTACTGACAGCAATTGGCTGTTGTATCATTCCTTGTGTACGAGGGTTAACCCAGCGGCTAATTGAGATGGCCTTGGCAAAACAAATGCCTCTAAAAGGTAATCAGGCAGAGGGACTCAACCTCTTGAACAATGAGGGGATGGGTGACCTTAGGGAATTAGCCACTATAAATGAAGTCTCAGGGATGATGGTAGCGAACTGGAAGGCAGCGTATGAGACAAATGTGGAAGACAACACTTAGTAGCCAAGAAGAAAAGAGGGGGGGGGGAGATTGTAATGTATAGGGTTAAAATTGTACAGAATAAGGGAACAGGTATTGCTTCTGCAAAAGCTTACATTATAAAATTAGGCTGCGCATGCAAATACTAAACAGTGAGAAGCGAAAACAGGTAGAATTATCTCTGACTAATAGGGCAGAGTGACCGTGTAGCGGGATGTACCAGTAACAGGAGAATAGTGTGTCAGTTGCAGGAGGGATGTGGCCAACGGATGGAAATTAGTTTGGCAGGATGATCGCATGAAGACAGCAAACTATGCCAGGATAGTCACATATAAGGAATGAGATAAATAAGAGTAAGGGACGACAGGCTTGGAGTAATGGGAGAAGTAAACAGAGGCGGAGAGAAGCTAGACAAAGGTGGGGTGAAGCTAGAGCTTGTGATAGGCTACGCGCTACAGCAAAAGTAACCAATGGAGTGAAAGGGGAGGACCGAGAGATGCAGCTGAACAGCATAAATCAGAATGTAGCCCTCAGATCGGGGGGAGGAGGATTTACTCGTTAGGCACCCATTCTTGCAAGTACGTATCAATAAAATTCACTGCTTCAGAATTTGACTCGGACTGAAATTTATTAATATGTGAGTTTTGTTTCTCACATTATGATATCAAATCTTCACCACTGGAATCAATATAAAACATTTTTTTGGGTCTCTCTCTTTGTTAGGCAATCTGGTTCACTTATTCAAAGAAGGACTGAATTGGTGTTAAAGTTCTTTAAGACACACCGTGGGCTCACCACTGTAACATGACCCAAGGGCTCCTTGTTCCCAACTACAATCACCATCAGAGATACAGGAGACAAGTTTGGTCCAGTCAGAACCTCATTTCCTCGATTTTGTTAATGGATGGCAGGATGTACTATACACTTTGTCTCAGCTTCTTGCTCATTCTGGTGGGACATAATTCCCCCAAGAAATGTATGATCAGAGTTTTGTCAGGGTATAAGTGGTGTGGCCTGTGGTGAGATTTGTGGCAGAATCAGACAAGAAATCCAGCAAGGTCCATTTTGACGACAGAAGCATCTCACTTTTGACAAGTAGTGATTTCTTGCTCGTTAGCAGAGTTATTACCGTATATACTTCAGCAATTGTTGAATTTTTTAGACTACTTTTTAAAGTTAAATTTATGGGGTTGCTGATTACATGGATACCAATTTATGAGAGGCTGAAATTCGTCGTGCCCATCAAAATTCATATTGTTTTATTAGCAGAAGCCCAACTGATCGCTAAACGAATAAAGAGGAAAGAAACGAATGATAGTAATTCCGAAAACCTGGAGGGGAATAAAACAGCCAGTGAACTGGCAGACCGGGAGCGAGCGGAACATCTGGCAGATTGGAAAGCTGGAGCAGGACGTGAAGGCCGGCACACTGACTCATGAACATTGATCTGTTATCTGTGAAGAGCTAGGGTCAATTTTTACATGAGATAAATGAAAAATTCCAGGTTATATGGCCAAACATATGGGGTCAACTTTTACTTGAGATCGACTATTACTGGAGTATATACGGTAGTGCAGGGATTATTGCTTGTTAAATGCAATACTGCTGTCCAACTACCTCATTAACATTCAGCTTAACTTACTGCTAAGCAAGGTCAACATCGAGAAATGGGAGAAAGTGAAGACTGCAGATGCTGGACATCAGAGTCGAGATTGTGGTGCTGGAAAAGCACAGCAAAGTCAGGCAGCATTCCTGATGAAGGGCTTATGTCCAGAACGCCGAATCTCCTGCTCTTCGGATGCTGCCTCACCAGCTGTGCTTTTCCAGCAGCACAATCTCGACCAACATTGAGAAATCTCTACATGGAAATCAGACTGGGTACCTGGCAGTTTCAGCTCCAAAGGACCTCCATGTAGCTCAGGACCAAATAATCCACAGGCACCTTGCCCATGGACATTAGCATCTGGTATTTGCCAAGCCCCTTTGACTATCAAGGCACCTCTCTGATCCACTTGCAGGGCACTTAGGAAACACTGACTTGCATTGCAGGGTGCACTGGCAACTAGTGTTGAAAGGCTGCTGTAGGAATACTTTGCACACATAAGGCCAGGCACGAAGACTGCATCAGGCTGTTCACTTGCTGTCTTAGCACTTGCTACTGAGCATCTAACTGCATACTCACAACATTGCTGCCTTTCCTTGCCCACTGTGCTGGTTAGCCTTTGGCAGTACTGCCACATTCATGAGCTTTTCTTTGCATAGATAGACTACTTGTTATGCTTGTCAAGAGGAATCTCTCTGACATAGAGTCATACAGCACAGGAACAGACCCTTCGGTCCAACCAGTCCATGCCAAACATAATCCCAAACTAAAGTAGTCCTACCTGCCTGCTCCTTGCCCATATCCCTCCAAACCTTTCCTATTCATGTACTTATCTAGATGTCTTTTAAACGTTGCAATTGCACAGCATTCACCGCTTCCTCTGGAAGTTCATTTCATACGTGAACCATCCCGTGAGTAAAATATTTGCCCCTCATGTCTTTTTTAAACATCTCTCTCACCTTAAAAATGTGCCCCCTAGTCTTGAAATCCCCCATCCTAGGGAAAAGACAGCTACTCTATCTTTGCCCCTCATTATTTTATAAACTTCTATCAGGTCACCTCTCAACCTCCTGTGCTCCAGGGAAAAAAGTCCCAACCTATCCAACCTTTCTTTATAACTCAAACCTTCCATACCCAGCAACATCCTGGTAAATCTCTTCTGTACCCTCTCCAGCGTAATAATATCCTTCCAATAACTGTGCGACCAAAACTGGACACTGTATTCCAGAAGAGGCCTCACTAATGTCCTGTACAACCTCAACACGACTTCCCAACTTATACTCTGGCTAGATTCAAAATAGCCTGACCCCTTATTGGATCCAGAACATGTTGTTCCAGGAAACTGCCAATATATTACGATAAAACTATCCCAAATATGCTAGATTTATCCATGTGGCTACCTCTATTAGTTTCATTTTTCCCCAATCTACATGAAGATTAAAGTCATCCATAATTCATTTCCTGACTTTTTAAAAAAAATATCACATGCCTGGGGGATTCAAGATGCTTTTGCTGAGCTCTGCCTCAGAACCCAGACAAACTGGGGCACTCACCATCCCTTCACTGTTTAATTTGTTAAAAACAATTTTTTTCCTGACTCTTAGACCTATTTTGCACCAGTTCTGAACAGTTTGGTGTAGTTTAGAAATGTCGAAGGGGAAAGGACCACAGAGCTCACATCAGGCAGGGACACCGTCTTGCAGCAACGCTGCATCCATGGCCACCCCGGATGTCTCAACTGCAGAGCAGAGCTTGATCTCGGAGTTTGTAAAGCTCTGAGAGAAGATCAAGGTGTTGGCAGAGGAGACCTGGGCCAGGTGGGAATCTATGTCGGTCATGCTGCAGAAGATTAACCTGGAGACCCAGAGTCTCGGCGGGGTGGGGGAGTGGAGCAATGGGACACAGCTTCCGAGACCGCGGCCGAAACCTCAGCGGGCCAGGTACAGGCCCTGGGACGTCACGTGCTGCCTTTAGGGGAGCAGATCGATGACTTCGAAAATTGAGGTTGTTTGAAGACCACCCGGTTGCTGGGACTTCCCGAACGGGAGGAAGAAGGCCAGCTCATCACCTTTCTGGAGCAATGGCTCCCACAGTTTCTGAGGCTGGAAATCGAAGTAGGCCGGGTGTGGTTGGAGCGTGCCAACCAGGTCGTAGTGCGCAAGCCCGGATCGGACCAGTGCCCCTGCCCATTCCTAGTGCAGCTCCAGCACTATAGAGACAAACAAATGATGCTGGAGGCCTCCGGAGTACCGGGGAAGGATCCCCAGCCCTGGGGAACGATCTCAAATTATGCTTTTTCAGGACTTCTCCCTGGTCATGATTCGCAAGAGGACGGCCTTTGATGAGGGAAAAAGCGACTGAGGGACCTGAATATTCAGTATTCCGTGGGATATCTGGCAATACTGTGTTTCAGCCACAGAGGGTCCGTGTTCAACTTTGATTCACTGGAAAAGGCAAAGGACTGCTTGGATGCTCTAAAATAGACTGATTGGCCTGAATTATATGGACAATTCTGCCCCTTTCCCCCTTTTTTCTGTCTGTAATTTGCCTGGTTTACCTGATTGTTGGGGGGTGATCTTGGTTTACCTTTTAAGATAGGTCAGGATTACAATTTTATATTGTTTTTTTATGTTGTTGCCCTGCCAGGAGTGCATAGGGTTACAGTATGGAAGGGATGGTTTGGGTACCCACTTTTTACTCTCTTGTCATAAGATATTGGTGTTTGTTTTTCTTACTTTGTGGCATCTGGGATGGGGACATGACTCCAGCTAGAAGGAGGCATGGTGGGATTTATGGGTGGTATGAGCGCCCCCTGTGGTCAAGTGGGAAAATCTCCTTTCAGTTATGTTTCATGTTATGTTGTAGAAGTAGTTGTTAGTAGTTTTGATTTAGTAGTTTTAGAAGTTGCATTTTTAAACCTATGTGAACTATTTATGGTTCTCACTTGGCGCGCTTTGAGTAGGGTTCTTCCTTCCAGGGGGTCTCGGACTATTTTGGATGATCATGGCTCGCCATTCGTTTAAATGGTGCACCTGGAATGTTAAGGGGAGTCACTCACCAATCAAGCAAAAAAAGATACTGTCAAGCCTTAGAAAAGAGATGGTCGATGTAGCCTAATGACAAGAGACACACTTAATTGATAAGGAGCATTCGAAGTTGTCACAGGGAGGATTCAGCCAGGTGTTTTCCTCATCTTT
>NW_025206103.1:0-11122 GCF_004010195.1 Chiloscyllium plagiosum | reverse complement strand
CTGTGCTCAATGACCTGACTGAAGGCCAGCCTGTCAAAAGCCTGTTTCATTGCCCTGTCTACGTGTGTCTCCATTTTAGAGAAAGTTCCACCTGACCTCAAAGGTCCGTCAGTTCTATTGTAATACTTGAGGCCCCACCTTTCACAATGAAGATTCTACCTTGATTCGACTTTCTAAAATGTAATGTTATGTACAATAAACAACATTTGATATTTCTTGGCCAATTCTCCAGGTGATAAAAATATGCTGCAAATGTCTGATAACCAAACTCATTGCCCGTGATATCGGGTATTTTAGCCTCAGAATGAAGGCTGCTCTGGCTCAGAAATGGCAGCAGCAGTCGACGAGACATCCACGTTGTGAAAAATCTCCTCATACCTGTTCTGTTTGCAGAAGGGGTCAATATGGCATGATTACATAGCAAACGTTTCTGCGGAGATCGGTTTTAAAAATAATTGCACTTGGGCGATACCTAAGTAGATACACTCAACAGTGACTTCATGAAATTCAAAGTTCGGCCAGGGGATGGGAGCAGGATTAGGTTATTCTACGCTTTGAGCCAGTTCTACATATTAAGTTGACGCATGGAAGATCATCCAACTCAGCCCTCCTTTTCCCAGCCTCATCACCCATTCCCTCGGCCCCTGTTGAGTACGAATTATTCCAACAATTTCTCGGAAACAGATGTCAACTCGCAGTCGGAGGAAACAACATTGTGTTTGTAAACATTACACCCTGATGCGATTGTGTCTTGTTGCTGGAGTGAATGATTATCAAACGTTGTGTTTATCATTTTGATCAAAAGGGACTGGCAGAAGGGTGAATTTGCTTAGTCCTTCGTGTTATGTTTGTTGCACCTGCCACACTGTGTGTTTACACATACTCGGAGCAAAGAACTGCATGCCGAATTTTATAAATAATAATATTCGTTTATTGAACACAACTAATACTGAACCAGCAAACATAGAATCAATTAATGGTTTACAATACCCCTCCACTTATAGTTTACTTGGCTTTGTACGATCGTACACCACAACAGTAGAACTTGGCCGGCTCCATGTGTGATATTTTATTCTTTTTATAATGATCTTGGAGGTGTTTCCCCTTTTGGTTTCTATTCTCAATCTGCTATGCTGAGCGGCGTTTGCGGCAATACTTAACCTTTCAAATCTTTGCTCACTTTTCGAAAGGTATTGAGGGTCTTCCCGTGAATTGAAAAGGATCAACGAACCTGTTCAATCAGATCCCATCAGATGTTGGCGTATTGATTGCATGTCCCGATTGTGTCCATTTTGATTGGTTTTGGATGCACGTCACCTCCTCCAAAGACGATTGTTGCGTGTATCCGTGTCTGAAGAATGACTGAATGCTTCTGACTGCCACAATGTTGACATTCCATTATCCTATTCAGTTGCAGACTCTGTGCCTATTGCAGGGTCTTCAGCGGTCAAATGTGTTGCAAACCGGTTGTTTGCAAAGGTTTGGAAGGATAAGAATTGCTGCAGACCGTCTGTGGGCAGCTGCAGCCTATCTGGATTCTGAAGCAAATGGATTAACACAGTCACTTGAGTGAAATTAATTGATGGCCAGTTTCGTGAAATTCACCTTAAGTCAATTGCTTTGGGAAACCTGTCCATCCACATAACGATGCGAAAAAATCCTTTAGTCTTTCAGGTGTGTCTTCTCGACCAAAAGGACACCTGCATTAGCACATCCGTTTTGGCTACTATTGGCTCTTACAAATCAATTGGACTATTAATTGATTACATCCACATAAAATCAGGTTTAAATTGTGAATGCCTCTTCATAGGTGCATAAATCTCTGTCTTTACATTAACTGAACAATGTTTACCATACGCTTTTAGCTCCAATTGCAATTACTTTATAATGTTGACTGGGCAATTAACTATTCCCTTCTATCTTGTGCTGAATCCCAGCCTTTGAACCAGCCTGGCACGGGTCCATGTGTCAGCATACGAAAGGATGTTCCTTATCCAGCTGTTTCTAAACAAACAACGACAATTGCTGTTGACTCCTGCTCAGTATGCAATTTTAAACTTTTATCCCAAGATCGTTTGTGTACTTTCCACATCTTCTGACGTGTCGTGTATTCCTTCTGTTAAGCTTTGATTCTCCAATCCTTGACTTTGCATATTCATTCAAGATTAGAGTGGTGCTGAAAATGTACAGCATCTGGGCGGGAGCCCATTATCAGTAATGAGGCTGCAAGCCTCAGGGGTGGAGGTATAAATGGGATAGTGTGGGGCTGGGAGGAAGGTAAATGTGAGTGCAATAGGTGTATAGAGGAAGGGGGAAAGTGATAAGTCGGAGAGGAGGGTGTAGCAGATATGTGGGAAGGAATATGGACAGGTGGGACCGGTCATGAGGATGGGTGGTGAGTTGGAAGTTTGGAATTGGAGTAAGTTGGATGGAGGGGGAGTGAGCAAACTGGTGAATTCCACATTGATGCCATGGGATTGAAGGGTTCCGAGGTGGAAGATCGTCGGGTGGTGAGGGAGTGGCTGTGTAGTAGGCCCAGGGCCTGCATGCTCTCGGCAGATTGGGAGGGGGATTTGAAATGTTCGGGAACAGTGGGGTTGATTTATTGGTGCGGGTGTCACGGCATTGTTCCCTAAAGCACTCTGCGAGAAGGCGGCCAGACACCCCATTGTGAAGGAGACAGCATCGGGAGCAAAGGATGCGATAAATGACATTAGTGGACGTGCAAGTGGTAATTTGATGAATGTGTAAGTCTCCTTTGTGTCCTTGGATGGAAGTGAGTGTGAGCTGTTGGAGCAGATTTTGCAATTCCTGTTACTTCTTCAGCTGACCATCTTCCCTAGCATTTTATGTCAACTGATAAACTATTTCTGCTATTTATTTTGCTTTCTTCCGAGCTCCGCCACAACATGTCCACTTAGAATTTTTACAACTCCTGCCAAAAACATTCAAAGTTTTCACGAAGATTTATAGATCACGTTGTGGATGCAGCAGTTGCTTTACACGCTGAGCTGGTGTGTTGTCATACAGACGTTTGATCACCAGGTTATGTCATATCATCAGTGCGACTGTTGTGAAGCGTTGTTGTTCTCCTCTGCTCGATATTGATATGATCCTTTTTGGGTCCTTACGTTGCCGGTTTCGATCTGCAGCAGTTTGTATATCGGATCTATTGCTACATGATTCTGATGGCACTCTGGTTTGATCAACTGAAGGAAATCCTATGCCTGTAGCTGCTGAGCT
Source organism: Chiloscyllium plagiosum (assembly GCF_004010195.1). Taxonomy (NCBI): domain Eukaryota; kingdom Metazoa; phylum Chordata; class Chondrichthyes; order Orectolobiformes; family Hemiscylliidae; genus Chiloscyllium; species Chiloscyllium plagiosum. Next base: position 7,879 of record NW_025206103.1, on the reverse strand, counting down.
TGCCCTCCGATGGCCAGGAGTCCAATTTGAATTGAGCACCCCACCCCCCTTGCCTGAATGTACTCAGATGAAGAGAAGTTGGTCGTACAGTTTTGCTGGTAGATTGTGTGCATGAATCTGGATTGTTAATTTTTTCTGGTCTGTCGGATGAAATATTTATGTCACTTGTTCCACGGGATTTTGCATGTTACTTTGGTTTGCATGTTTTGTGTTTGTCATTTTTCATCTGTGTTAGTAGCTGGTGTAGGTTGGTTGTGGGCTAGTGTGCTATCATGATTTGTAGTGGTCGTGGGAGTTTATTTGTCATTTGTGATATTTTCTTGTTGTAAGACAAAGTGACAACTACATTCGAGTGTACAGTGCCCTCTTTGTCTTATCTGCCTGACAGATTTTGACGGACAAGGTCTTGGTGTCTGTAGTTTCTGATGACCTCGTGTAGGGTTCTTCCTCATTTTTGCGTAGTCTGGTGTGTTGATAATGCTCTCTTTCTTTTGTATTGTGTCCTGACACAGATCTGCTTGTGCACGTTGGAAAGATTGCTGTTGTGCATAACAATTTGGTCTGTGTGGGTATCCTTCTTATGTGCCTTCTGATCAACAGAATATTCACGAGTTTCAAATTCATCGTAGAAAAGGAGCACGACAATCATGGTGGAACAAGTGACCACTGGTGAAATTCTTACCGAAGGATATAGGAAGGCTACCCATATGGAACAAATGTTTCATTACACCAACAACCACCCCAACGTCCACACACAGAGATGTGTCAGGAACCTAATTTATCGAGGTATAAGGCACTGCAAGACACCAGTCCCACTCAAAAATGAGGAAGAATACGTGCATGCGGTTGTCAGAAACAATGGATACACCAACAGTTTTGTCTGCTGATACCTGTCAGAAAGACAACACGAGAACGGACCAATGACATATCAAGAACAGATCAGAAATGACAACCAGACAACGATGACCATTGGGAGCCATCGTAAAGCGTCAACTCACAACCACAGTATCAAAACTAATCACAAGGTCAAAAGATACCATACCTGCAACATGCAGATTAGCAAAATATAAATATGTCATGAAATGATCGCGTTAAACAGTACATACGACACACTGGCAAAAAAAACATAGCAATCTGGAAACATGAACCGCACGTAGGTGCAAAACTAAACGACCAATGTTCCCTCATCTCAGTACACAGAGTCAAGGAAGACCGTCAATTTGACTGGAATAATGTAATCGTTTTAGACCAAGCTAGCTAACGCATTGCACACAAAGGAATTACTTGAGACCTGGTTTTCAATATAGAATGCCATCGGCAAGAATGTCGAAAAAGACCCCATACAAAAACCACTGTCAATCAAAACCGGAAATCGCACCAAGCACCTTATCCGACCGTAGAAAGTAAATATCAAGCCGATTAAAATAACAACGGTTCACGAAAGTCGCTCTGATTAAGTTACCTAGCATTGTGATGAAACCTCTCCATGACAACTCTCAGTGAGCAAATCAACAACCGCAACCCTGAAAGTATTTAACTCCAGCGCGTTCAGTGGAAATAATTCCACAGGTCTACCATTCTGCCTGGTTAAAAACATTCTTACTCAGCATATACCTGTGTCCTAAGATTGTGACCTCATCGTTACTCCAGATTCCGTCTGTCATCAGGAACATCTTTCTGCTTTGACCCTCTGTTGGCCTCTTAGAATTCTTTCCATGCGTTGGTTAAGGTCAGATTCGCAAAGTCATTTACTTGGTCTTCTCCATAATCCTTGGTTACCTTCCAGATTGGAAATATATCCATCTAAAGCTCGACATCCCTCAGTGGCAAAGAAATCAACAGATTCGCTTCCCCTCCCCCGCCCCCGAGAGAATATATTCCTCCTCATCTCTGACTTAAATGGGTGAACCCACTTCACTGTCAGCATGCCGTTTCGCCTGGAAAATTGCAATGCTCGGCACACCAACAATGTCATTCGGGAGAAATTTCCAGAATTTGTATCCAAGTGACATGAAGGTCAAATGAATAATTTCCATGTAGTGATGGATAGTATTATGGAGATGAACATACCTGGAATGGTGTTCCCATATTTCTGATGTCCATCAGTGGCAGTGGTCGTGGGGTTGTATTCCATTCTATCTGTTACGCTCAAAACTCCATTACACTGACTGGTGTAGATGTATATGTAAGACTTGTACTCCGAATAATCTGGTGGTGTTAATGTCTTGTGTGAGACTTTTCCAAAGGAACGGCATGGAATGGCAGAACTTTAAACAGTCACACATGTAATTTTCTGTTACCATATTCATCCAATTGTCTCTATGCAAACAACAGCATAGAACATAGAATATAGAACATTACAACGCAGTACAAAGTTAAAACATCACCCAACAACAGGTTATAGCTCAGCAGGTTTATTTGGAAGCACTGGCTTTCGGAGTACTGCTCCTTCATTAGGTGGTTGTGGAAAATATGAGCGAAGGACACAAAATTTAAACCGAAGTTTACAGTGTGATGTAAATGAAATTATATTGTGAAAAAGACCTGGATTGTTTAAGTCTGTCATTTTTTAAAATGACCACGTGGTTTCAGTTCTTTCATGTGTAATTCGGAACACGTTTTTAAAAGTTACATTTTCAATTGAACTTTAGTCATGGAGGTACCAATGGTGATGGCCTCAAACGGGACCTTGGCTGCATATCACACGGCATGTGACCCCATTGCAATGTTGACACAGATACACACACACAAAACACACGCAAACTTCTGCAGACAAACGCACTCTCGTACAGACCCATACATTCATGCATACCCTGTCTCATACGCTCACTCATGCACACCCACACTCTCACACGCACCATCTCACAAACGTATACTCCTTTACACACAACCCTCACATCAACACACTCTCTCACAGACACTCGCAACCACACCTGTTCCCCTTGCAACCCCCCACTCCGGCACAGACTCGCGCACATGCACACATATCCATATACGTTTGTGGGTGTACTTGCAGAATTATGTTTTACTTTGCTCAATAACTCCATGAATCATTGTAAGGTTCAATAAATCCGTTATTTTTTCCTTAGAAACAGTCTGACTCCTGTGGCACAGACAGCCTGACAAAGGGCAACTCACACTTTCAATGCATTATATTGGCCAGCGTGATACCAATTGTTAAAGTTCACTTGAGAATCTAACTTTTAAAAAGATTTCGCGATTTACCTGTGAAAGAACTGAAACCAACATGGTCATTTTAAAATATATTGGACTGAACAAACAACCCATGCCTTTTCAACATATAATTTCACTAATTAGTGACAAATCAGTGTAAACTTTTACGATAAGTCTTGATTCTTACAATGTTATTCTGCACAACCATCTGATCAAGGAGCAGTGCTCTGAAAGCTCGTCCTTCCAAATAAACATGTTGGACTATCACCTGGTGCTGTGTGATTTTTAATTTTGTACACCCCAGTCCAGCACCAGCATCTCAAAGCAATGCAGACCTGTCAGCCGACCAGTGTTTTAGGCTCTTATTACACTGAACAAAGAAACGGCCACTGACATCTATCCAATATCTATCAGTTCTCAATTTGAAGCTATATCCTCTCACGCTAGCCATCAACATCCGGCGTAAAAGGGTGTCACTGTCCACCCTTTCTATCATTCTACTTACCTTGCATATCCCAATTTAGTCACCTTTCATATTCTACACTCGAGCAAAATGAACTTCAAGTCCCTCAGGAAGTCTTCATATGGCAGCCTTCAATACAAGGCAAAATCCAACTAAATGTCCTCGAAATCTTCTCCAAAGCTTCGTATTCTTTCTATAATTGGGCGTCCAAAACTTTCTGCAATAATACAAGTGCGGCTGCAGTAGAGTATTTTTTGAACAGCTGTAGCATTGCCTCATGGTCCCGATACTGAATTCCTGGAAAATAATAGCTAACACACCGCATGCTTTATTAACAACCTTATCAAAATGAGTCGAAATATTCAGGAAATTGTATACATGGACACTGCGATCTTTCTGTTCATCTACCAAACCCATAACCTCACCATTCGACCAGTAATATTTGTACCCATTGTTTCTTCCAAAGTGAATCACCTGACACTTGTCAGCATTAAACTCCATTTGCCACAGCTCAGCCAAGCTCTGCAGATTTTCAGTTTCCCTCTGTAACCTGCGATATCGTGCAACAGTACCCACAGATCTGACTACCTAAGTGTTTGGGGCAAATTTAATCTCAAATCCTTCTACGCCCTCATCCAGGTTATTTATTAAAATGATAAACATCACTGGCCTAAATATAGATCCTTGCGATACACGTCTGGTAATTGAATAACAGGATGAACATTTCCTATTAACCACTACCCTCTGTTTTCTTTCAGCCAGCCAAATTCTGATATAAACCGCTGAATCACTCTTAATCCCCTGCCTCTGCATTATGTGCAAGAGCCTACCGTGGGGAAATTTATCAAAGGCCTTACTGAAATCCACATACATTAAGTTATTCTGTTTCACCTCTTTGGTTATCTCAAAGAATCCAATAAGGTTTGTGAGGCATGACTTACGCTTCACAGCACTTTGTTTAGTATCCTAATCAAACTTTTCCTTTCTCAGTGATTATAAATCATATTCCTGGCAAACTTTACCAACACTTTACGAACAATCGACGTAAGGCTCCCAGATCTGTAATTACAAAGGTTGCCCACTCCACTTCTTGAACAATGGAAGAACACTTGCTATCCTCCAGTCTTCTTTTTCCTATTCCTGTACATAACATAGTGATGAAAACCATAAGCTCTGCAATCTCCTCCCTGGCTCCCCAGAAAATCAAGGATTAAATTCCATCCTTCACAGGGGACTTAATTATTCTCAAACTTTCCAAAATGTGTTCGCTACTGCTAAACGTAATCTTTTGTGTATTCATTACAAAATCGTTTGCAAATTATCGCAATCATGTTCCCTTTGAAATATTCATAACACAAAGTCACGATTGTCCAAACATACTACTTATCTTAAGATTTACAGAACTGCTTGGGGTAGTAATCTTCTTAATCATTTGAAACCGACTGCGAAACACCTTCCAATATTTTATGATGCTTTCATCCATTTCAGCCACATTACCTCCCTTTTGAACTGTATACTGCGCCCAAAAACATTCGAAGCATTACCTATGCACATTCTGTGGCAAAGGTCTCAACTGCCTCTCGTCATTCGTTGGGGGAAGGCATTTCTCCTCATTTTAGTCCTGCAGGTATACTTCGATTATGACCTCGCCTTGGCTTCTGAATGTTCTTTATCATTGAGAACATGCTTCCTGCTTTGAAACAGTGTGGTACTTCTTGACCGTTTTATGGTTTTACATACGGGCCAGAATTCTGACTTCACTGTTCTGTTTTCACCTGTAAACTTTGGTCGCGCTCCTGACTAAAAAAAACCTCCATCTCAATCTGAACATCGGTCTGCGGTAAAGGAATTAATGGATTCATTAAACTCTCGGTAAGTAAATTCACCTTTATATCTGCATGAAATGAATGAAAACATGTCGACGGTATCAGTCGACGACGTTGTGCAGCCTTCGTTCTGTAGACAGACCCACAATATCATGAGAGAAGAATGACAGAACTTGAATAAAGTGTCATTGGGGCAAATGTGTCAAAATTCCATAATGGTTGTGTTGAAGGTTTGAAGGAAAACTGCAAGTGTTGGTCTTCGCATGTCTCTGTTACCCTTGACCTTCCACTTGTTGTTGCGCTTTGGCTTGTCTCTGGAAAGTCTTCAAGATCTATTATGAAAGTTTTGCATTGCAGCCATGAAACATTGGGGTAACTTTGCTTTGGTCATGCCGGGATAAGTTTCAGAGTGCATGGTTCACATGTGGATTGTGTGGGAGAATCTGGAATGCTGCTTTGTCCTGGATGGTATCAAGCCTCTTAATTCTTGTTGCTGACGCACTCATGCGGGCAATTCGAATTTGTTCCATCGCTGTCCTGGCATATGCTTTGGCAACGGTGGACAGGCAGGAGTAGTGAGTGTGGACAGCGGAGCCAGACTGAAGTTTAATCGCAAGATCTTTTACTAATCTGGCCTGTCCTGATCAGTTTCTCTTACTGTTGGTCCCGAATAGGAATTTAACGGGACGACATATGGAGTACTGCATGAGGCTCTGATCTTGACAATGTAGCAAATGTGTGATTGCCGTCGAGAAGATGTCGAGGAGATTCAATGGGATGATGTCGAGGAAGTGGCAGTTTATCTCTGCAGAGAGACGGGATTATCTAAGTTTGATTTCTCCACAGCAAAGGATGTTGAGTGGGCACTGACAAATGGGTATAAAGTCTTGGAGGATTCGACACGTTGAATATGGAACAGCTGTATCCATCAGTTGTAATCTCAATAACAAGGGCACATTTTATTCATGGGAAAGCCGGGCGACGGATAGAGGAGATATGAGAATATCCCTTCAATTCTATGGGTACAAAGTGCACGGCCTATTTGAGGGTTGAAAAATCACAGCCTTTATGAATGTACTTGACTTGAAATGTCATAAATTTCAAGGGTGTGGGCCGAGTGCATGAAAGAAGGAGTCGTGTTGATGATGGCTCAGCGCCGACACGATGGGACGACTGGTCTCTTCTGTAACTGCATGTTTTAGTGAGGTATTGCCACTGTGGGAAGGGTGGTAGAGGCAACAATCCTCCCAACATTGACGATAATTTCAAATATGAGCTTGAAAAGCCAAGTCATGCAAGATCACGGCGATAATGCAGGTGGATGCGTTGATAATTTGTTTGTGACCTCTACAGAACACATTGGCCAATGGTGCTTTTCTGTGTCACAGTACGTTATGACAGTACATCTTGTTGTTGGGACTGTACATACTGAGCGGAAGTAAAGATGAATCTTTTTTGAAGTACCCAGTCAATTCCTTCAAGCTATCCCATGGGCAATGCAGCCAATGTAAGTACAAACGGAATCAGCCTCTGTCTGTGAAGTCTTTGAACGCACACTCTGTGCTCTAACTTCCTGTGAATTTGCTGTAAGTATGGAACAATTTTTTGCACTGTCAATGCGTGCCCATTTCAAACCATAATACTCCACATGAAGTCTCTATGCAGAGAGACAATGTTGTTGACTCACCCTGTGAGGTTTCTGCGAGTGCACATGCACTTGGATCGAAAGTGGTTACCTGAACATAGTCGTTCTGTGATGGTAAACAATTCTATTAACGATGGTCCAGTAAATCTGTGCATTCAGTATATTTAATTAATGTGAGTTACAGAATTCGCTCATAATATCCCTGAGGTTTCTGCCTGACTGCCATAAATATGGGGATCACTTCACTGGATCTCTCAGACTGAGACAGAACCCGATTTTGCAACGGTCGAAGGATTGGTCATGGACTTGATTGGTGCTGTATCTTTTTTCGAAGAGGAGTTTGAAATAAAAGGAGTTTTTCAATACGTCGAAAAGATTTACTATCCCATTCTCGCTGCCATCAGTGTCCCTCGTAAGTATTCAGATCCCGTGTCTATTCTCTTGGCGAGGACCATCTCGTTACCTTTGTGCTTTGTAACTGAAAAAACGATCAAACTGATATTAATATTTTTAAATGACGTTGTCTGCTTTGGAAGCGGGTAACCTGAGTATGTAGCAACTGAAGTAGTCGCAGACGAACAGAAAGCCAGATGGTCTATGTTTGTTTGCAATTCCGGTTATCAAAAAGTATGAACTTTAGACCAGTGCTCATGACGAGGACATTTTGCCTGCCCAGTACAGAATGATTAGTTGTCATATAACCGAAGAGCTTGGACGAGGTACAAGTTACAAAGAAATAATTTGATCTATTTAAGCTCTGGAGCGGACTCT
>NW_025206102.1:9726-11122 GCF_004010195.1 Chiloscyllium plagiosum | reverse complement strand
TTAACATTGTTCGTTTAAGTTTTCCAATAGAGTCGTTATTCCACGTTCATCGTCCTTTTGTTGTATTTTAACGATAGTGTTTGAATAAATTGTGTTTTGCTTCATATCGGGCAGTTTGACCAATTGAATTATATCTGGAACAGAACACCTCACAGTTGCCTTTAAAATGAGAAAAAGTCAGGGTCCAGGCTAACTTCCCAATATATTCTGAAGGTGTCTGCTCTGGTCGGTAACAGCAGACGTGTCTGAAAGGCTCCATTTGGCTAGTTCTGTCTGGCTGTGCACTGGAACCACTGCAGTAATGAAAGGAGTTTGTTCGGTCCATTGTACCTGTGCTAGCTCTTTGTACAGCATTTCCAGTCAGTCCCACTCCCCACAGTCTCATATAAAGTCATTGCTCAGAGCGGTCAGAGATCTCCTCCCACTGACTCTCCACTTAATCAGAACTCCCCATTTAACCAGAACTCCCCACTTCAACTTAAACCTAAGCCCTCTAGTTTTGGATTCACCTACTCTGGAAAAAAGACATTGGCTATTTACCCTATCCATGGCCCTCATGATTGTATAATCCACTGTAAGGTCAACCCTCACATTCTGACGCTCCATGGAAAATCCCCTCAGCCTATTCAGCCTCTCCATTTTGCTCAAGGCCTCCACACCTCCATATAGCTCAAGGCTCAAAGGGTCAGATGACCTACTCCTGATCCTAGTTCTAATGATATTATGTTCTTATGTGATCAGATATTGCAGCAGGATCATGATCAGCTGGAGGTGGGCTGAGAAATGGCAAATGGAGTTTAATATAGAGATGTGTGAGTGTTGCAGTTTGGAAAGTCAACTCGAGGTAGGAGTTTGGAGTGAATGGTAGGGCCTTAAGTAATATAGTGGAACAGAGGGACTTTGAGTTCAGGTGCACAGCTCTCTGAAAGTGGAGTTACAGGTAGACAGGCTGTGAAGAAGGGTTTTGGTACACTGCCTTTATAAGTCAGGTCATTGAGTATAGATATTGGGAAGTTATGTTACATTTCCACCGGAGGTTGGTGAGGCTACACTTGGACTATTATGTTCAGTTTTGGTCACCCTGTTATAGGAAGGATGTTATTATAAAGTGGAAAGAATGCAGCAGAAATTTACAAGGATGTTGCGAGAACTCAAGAGACTGAGTTATAGGAAGAGGCTGGAGAAGCTAGGCCGTTTTCTGTACAGTGTTGGAGAATGGGGGAATGTATCTTTTAAAAGTATATGAGATCATGAGGGGGGTGGATAGGGTGAATGCACTCAGTATTTTCCCAGGGTTGGTGAATCGAGGAATGGAGGGTATGAGTTTAAGTGTAGAGGGGTAAGAATAAAAGGGAACCTGAGGGGCAGCTTTTTTACACAGAGGGTGGTACACATA
>NW_025206102.1:7886-9291 GCF_004010195.1 Chiloscyllium plagiosum | reverse complement strand
GGTATGGGTGGGTTGCGCTTTGGCGGGTCGGTGTGGACTTGTTGGGCCGAATGGCCTGTTTCCACACTGTAATGTAATCTAAAAAAAAAGTTCAGACTGACCCTCCGCAGAAGAGTAACTCACACAGACCCATTCCCCTACTCCCTGCAAATGCACCTATCACTATGGGCAACTTGTCATGGCCAATTCAACTGAATTGCACATCTTTGGACTGGAGGAGGAAACCAGAGCACCCAGAGGAAACCCACACAGACACAGGGAGAATGTGCAAACTCCATGCAGACAGTCAGCCGAGACTGGAATTGAACTCGGGTCCCTGGTGCAGCGAGGCAGCAGTGCTAACCACTGAGAAACTGTGCCACCCAGGGTACATTACCCAATGGTAAGATCCTGGGGAGTGTTGGAGAACAAAGAGACCTTCGAGCGTAGGTTTATAGTTCCTTGAAAGTAGAGTCGGAGGTAGATAGTATGTTGAATAAGGCGTTTTGTCTGCATTCCTTGATTTGGTCGGAGCATCAAGTATAGATGTTGGGAGGTCATGTTGTGGCTGTACAGGACATTGGTTAGGCCACCATGGGAATATTGCATACAGTTGTGGTTTCCTTCCAATCGGAATGATGTTGTGAAACTTGAAAGGATTCAGAAATGATTTACAAGGATGTTGCCAGGTTTGGACGATTTGAGTTATAGGGAGAGACTGAAAAGACTGGGGCTGTTTTCCCTGGAACATCGGAGGCTGAGGGGTGACCTTTTTGAGGTTATAAAATCATGAGGGGCATGGATAAGATAGATAGACAAGGTAGGGGAGTCCAGAACTAGAGGACAGAGGTCAGGGTGTGATGGGAAAGATACAAAAGGGATTTAAGGAGCAACCTCTTCATGCAGAGGGTAGTGCGTGAATGGAATGAGTTGCCAGAGGAAGTGGTGGAGGTTGATACAATTACAGCATTTGAAATAGACATTGGATGGACATATGGATGAAAATGGAATAGTGTAGATTATATGGGCATCAGATTGGTTTCAGGGTCGCACAACACCAAGGGAAAAGGGGTGTACTGCGTTGTAATGTTCTATATGTTCTAGAGGCTGCTGGATGAGTATAAGACAAGAAAGGGTTAGGAGAGATATGGGCAAAGTGCTGGCAAATCGGACGAGATTAGGTCAGGATATCTGGTCGGCATGGACGAGTTGGACCGAAGGGTCTGTCTCTGTGCTGTGCATCTCTGTGACTCTGAGACCAGTTTGGGTGGAAGGGCCTGTCACCATGCTGCAGGACTCTATGCCTTTGATTCAAGGAGACGCAGGTTTTGTGAATTATCTCCTCTGCTCCCTCTCCCAGGGTTTCCTTCCCCATTGGAAATCAGAGGCTTCACTGTTTTCCCCGAGAGTGAAAGTTCTTGTTTTA
>NW_025206102.1:4686-6070 GCF_004010195.1 Chiloscyllium plagiosum | reverse complement strand
CACTGACCCTCTGACAGTGTGGCACTCCCTCAGCACTGACCTTCTGACAGTGTGGCACTCCCTCAGCACTGACCTTCTGACAGTGTGGCACTCCCTCAGCACTGACCTTCTGACAGTGTGGCACTCCCTCAGCACTGACCTTCTGACAGTGTGGCACTCCCTCAGCACTGACCTTCTGACAGTGTGGCACTCCCTCAGCACTGACCTTCTGACAGTGTGGCACTCCCTCAGCACTGACCTTCTGACAGTGTGGCACTCCCTCAGCACTGACCTTCTGACAGTGTGGCACTCCCTCAGCACTGACCTTCTGACAGTGTGGCACTCCCTCAGCACTGACCTTCTGACAGTGTGGCACTCCCTCAGCACTGACCTTCTGACAGTGTGGCACTCCCTCAGCACTGACCTTCTGACAGTGTGGCACTCCCTCAGCACTGACCCTCTGACAGTGCAGCATTCCACCTTCACTGACTCTCCAACAGGGTAGTGCCCCCTCAATACTCACCCTCCAAGAGTGCAACATTCCCTCAGCACTGAGCGGGTGGCATTCCCTCAGCACTGACCTCCCACAGTCTGGTTTATCTGTATCCCTGTGTTGTTCCTCTTCATGTCCTACTATGGTTATCCATCACCCACAGCCTCGGAGTAAAGATTGAGGTAAACAATGAGGATGGAGGTGGGGGCTGGTTTTTAAAACCTCCACCCCCTGTCAGATGTACTGGGTATATCTCTGTCAAAACATGAACACAACCCGCTGCCTGTGAATGCAGTGAATGGGTGGGGATTAGGTGCTGCTCTCTCCTGAATAGTTTGTGAGAGGTCACGGCTGTGGGAATAGGTGGTTCCCATTGGAACTCAGTGGGAGATGGACATTGAATCATCATTGTTTGTACAAAGGCAGACTCACTATTTCTCTTGGTCTCGACCCTGGAGCCTGTGATAAAACGTGTGTGATTTATGTATTGAGTAACATTGTGAGCATAATTAGCATGAAAACACCAATGTGGTTAATTATAGTAGGGGGTGTCAACTTTCTCAGTATGACTTGAGATGGTCATCATGGAAAAAGGGTCACTAGACCTGAAACGTTAACTCTGTCTCTCTCTGTAATCCGTACGAGACCTATTGAGTTTCTTCAGCAGGTTCTGGTAGTTTCATGTCTCCTAACTCCCCAGATCTTTATTTTATTGTCAATGATCCAGATCACATCAGCCTAATAGCTATCTAATTTATTGCTTCACATTCCTCAGTTCCACCGTGAGCTGGTATTGGGAATTGAGAAGGTGTTTACAGGGAAAAAAAGTTTTCATGGGTCATGGGAAAAAGAAGGGGGTGAGGTACGGGACTAATTTGATGGTGTACAGAGCCATCAGAGTCACGATGAGTA
>NW_025206102.1:2214-4361 GCF_004010195.1 Chiloscyllium plagiosum | reverse complement strand
GGTCCAATAACTGGACAGACCCCCATTTCCCTTCAGCAGAAAGAGCTCAGATGGTGGTCTTTCCCCACAGCACCTTGGCAGCAGCTGCCCCAGGTGTTCATGCATCCCTCGGCATGTAGTCCTGGAGCTTGGAATGTGCCAGTCTGCAACACTTGGTCAGGATCAACTCCTTCCTCTGGAAGACCAACAAGCTTCGGGCAGACCAAAGAGCGTCTGTCACTGAATTGCTGGTCGTCCAGGTGTTTGTCTCGGTGTGTGTTCTGGGAAGCACAGAGTCCCACATCACGGAGCTGCTCGCAACGAACCTCGACAAAACCACTGCATCTTTCTCCAGAGTTACTTTGCAAAGGCACATTTCAGGAGGAGATGTGTGACAGCCTCTGTGCCCCTGCACCTGCCAAGCGATATCTTGGGGCTTGTTGGAAAGTTCTGGATTCAGCGAAGGGGCTCAATACAACACACAAGCAAGGCACGAGGGAGTGGGCAGCCCTGCCTGACTCTGGATCTGATCGGGAAACTTTCTGATTCCCACCCATTGATTGAGACTGCGCTAACGATGTTGGTGTAGAGCAGACAGATCCAGTTGCAGATTCCCTCTCCAAAGCCCATTTTGGGGAGCACGTCCCACATACAAGTGTGTGATATCCTGTCCAAGACATTCTCCTGATCCCGGCTGATGAGGCAGGTGTCCATCCCCCTGACCTGCACATAGGTGATCGTATCCCTGAGGAATGTGAGGCTCTCCGTGACCTGAGATAGGTCTCAGCTGAAACCCTGTCCCTCTGACAATGAAGGTGTCACTCAGCTGCTTGGTCATTGAGCTCAGAGTGACTCACATTGAGTCTCCTTGACATTATCATTCATTCTGTCTGGTTCAGGGTTTCAGGTTACACAGAGTGGGCTGGCACTCGATCTGAAGTATAACTGTAGACAAACATTCAGAGGCAGAAAGTGAGGACTGCAGATGCTGGAGAGTCAGAGTCGAAAAGTGTGGCGCTGGTGAAGTACAGCAGGTCAGGCAGCGTCAAAAACAGCAGGGGAATTGATATTTCTCTCATAAGTCATTCATCAGACCTTCCTGATGAAGGGTTTATGCCTGATACATCAATTCTCCTGCTCCTCGGATGCTGCCTGACCTGCTGTACTTTTCCAGTGACACATTTTTGACAAAGATTCAGAGGCAGTTTGATGAGTCCTGATGCTGACAATAAAACTATCATTGCAGGTTTGCTCTCTTTACCGGAGAGTCAGAGATTCATATTGGACAATCCTGGTGTAAATTCCCATAAATACCTGTCTCTAGGACAAATACATATTATACTATGGAAGAATTAAAGGGATTCTCTGTAAATAATAAACTAAGCCCAACAATCGGAATCCCATGAGGATTTTCCTATTGGATTGTATCTCTGAGTTCTTCTATGCAGGAAAATTGAGCTATTTGTAATATTGTGGAATAACCGAGTCCAATAAGGACAGGCAAAGACAGTCCAATAACTTCCTGAATTTACAATGTTCATGTTTTGGGAATGAGATGGAAATGTGTTGCTGGAGAAGCGCAGCAGGTCAGGCAGCATCTAGGGAACAGGAGAATCGACGTTTCGGGCATTAGCCCTTCTTAAGAAGGGCTAATGCCCGAAACGTCGATTCTCCTGTTCACTAGATGCTGCCTGACCTGCTGCGCTTCTCCAGCAACACATTTCCATCTCTAGAATCAACATATCCCAATCTTGAGTTAGACTGGTTCTAGAGTAGCACAGTGGCTCAGTGGTTAGCACTGCTTTCTCACAGCGCCAGGGACCCGGGTTCAATTCCTGCCTTGGGCAACTGCCTGTGTGGAGTTTGCACATTCTCCCCGTGCCTGCAAGGGTTTCCGCCGGGTGCTCTGGTTTCCTCCCACAGTCCGAAAGATGTGCAGGTTAGGTAAATTGGCCATGCTAAATTGCTCCTAGTGTTAGGCAAAGGGGTAAATGTAGGGGAATGGGTGTGGGTGGGTTGCACTTTGGCAGGTCAGTGTGGACTTGTTGGGCTGAAGGGCCTGTTTCCACACTGTAAGTAATCTAAACTGCCTGTAGTGTTAGGTGTAGGGGAATGGGTCTGGGTGGGTTGCTCTTCAGAGGGTCAGTGTAGACATGTTGGGCTGAAGG
>NW_025206102.1:0-1725 GCF_004010195.1 Chiloscyllium plagiosum | reverse complement strand
GAAGCCAGGGAGGAGATTGTCGAGCCTTTGGCATTGATCTTTAAATCATCATTGTCTATAGTGCCAGAAGACTGGAGGATAGCAAATGTGGTTCCCCTGTTCAAGAAGGGGAGTAGAGACAACCTTGGTAATTATAGACCAGTGAGCCTTCCTCCAGTTGTTGGTAAAGTGTTGGAAAAGGTTATAAGAGATATGATTTATAATCATCTAGAAAAGAATAATTTGATTAGGGATAGTCAGCACGGTTTTGTGAAGGGTAGTTTGTGCCTCACAAACCTTATTGAGTTCTTTGAGAAGGTGACCAAACAGGTAGTTGAGAGTAAACCGGTTGATGTGGTGTATATGGATTTCAGGAAGGCGTTCGATAAGGTTCCCCACAGTAGGTCAGTGTACAAAATGCGGAGGAATGGGATTGTGGGAGATATAGCAGTTTGGATCAGTAATTGGCTTGCTAAAAGAAGACAGAGGGTGGTGGTTGATGGGAAATGATCATCCTGGAGTCCAGTTACCAACGGTGTTCTGCAAGCGTCGGAGTTGGGTCCACTGCTGTTCGTCATGTTTATAAACGACCTGGATGAGGGCGTAGAAGGGTGGGTTAGTAAATTTGTAGATGACACTAAGGTCGGTGGAGTTGTGGATAGTGACGAAGGATGTTGTAGATTACAGAGAGACATAGATAAGCTGCAGAATTGGGCTGAGAGGTGGCAAATGGAGTTTAATGCGGACAAGTGTGAGATGATTCACTTTGGTCAGAGTCACCGGAATGCAAAATACTGGGCTAATGGTAAGATTCTTGGTACTGTAGATGAGCAGAGGGATCTCGGTGTCCAGGTACACAGATCCTTGAAAGGTGCCACTCAGGTTGACAGGGTTGTTAAGAAGGCATACAGTGTTTTAGCTTTTATTAATAGAGGGATCGAGTTCCAGAACCATGAGGTTATGCTGTAGCTGTACAAAACTCTGGTGTGGCTGCACTTAGAATATTGTGCACAGTTCTGGTCACCACATTATAAGAAGGATGTGGAAGACTTGGGAAGGATGCAGAGAAGATTTACTAGGATGTTGCCTGGTATGGAGAGAACGTCTTACGACGAAAGGCTGAGGAACTTGAGGCTGTTTTCGTTCGAGATGAGAAAGTTCAGAGATGACTTAATAGAGACATATAAGATAATCAGAGGGTTAGATAGGGTGGACAGGGAGAGCCTTTTTCCAAGTATGGCGACGGCGAGCACGAGGGGCCTTAGCTTAAAATTGAGGGGTAATATATATTGGACAGATGTCAGAGGTAGTTTCTATACTCAGAGAGTAGTAAGGGTATGGAATGCTTTGCCTGCAACGGTAGTAGATTCGCCAACTTTAAGTACATTTAAGACGTCATTGGACAAACACATAGATGTACATGGAATAGTGTAGCTTAGATGGGCTTCAGATTGGTATGACAGGTCGGCGCAACATTGAGGGACGAAGGGCCTGTACTGTGCTGTAATGTTCTATGTTTTAATGTTCGATGAACTGTGTACCCTAAACCTATGCGCTCTAGTTCTGGACTCCCCCACCCCAGGGAAAAGATCTTGTCTATTTATTCTGTCCAAGCCCCTCATAATTTTGTACACCTCCATAAGGTCACCCCTCAGCCTTCGACGCTCCAGGGAAAACAGCCCCAATCTCTTCATTCTCTCCCTGTAGCTCAATCCCAGGCAACATACTTTTCTGAACGCTTTCAAG